>NC_060188.1:25371515-25451184 GCF_021184085.1 Oncorhynchus gorbuscha | reverse complement strand
TACCCTCTCTCTCTACCCTCTCTCTCTACCCTCTCTCTCTCTCTACCCTCTCTCTCTACCCTCTCTCTCTCTACCCTCTCTCTCTCTACCCTCTCTCTCTCTCTACCCTCTCTCTCTCTCTACCCTCTCTCTCTCTACCCTCTCTCTCTCTCTACCCTCTCTCTCTACCCTCTCTACCCTACCCTCTCTCTCTACCCTCTCTCTCTCTCTACCCTCTCTCTCTCTCTACCTCTCTCTCCTCTCTCTCTACCTCTCTCTCTACCCTCTCTCTACCCTCTCTCCCTCTCTCTCTCTACCCTCTCTCTCCCTCCTCTCTCTCTCTCTCTACCCTCTCTCTCTACCCTCTCTCTCTCTACCCTCTCTCTCTACCCTCTATCTCTCTACCCTCTCTCTCTACCCTCTCTCTCTACCCTCTCTCTCTCTACCCTCTCTCTCTCCCTCTCTCTCTCTCTACCCTCTCTCTCTACCCTCTCTATCTCTCTACCCTCTCTCTCTCTACCCTCTCTCTCTCTCTACCCTCTCTATCTCTCTACCCTCTCTCTCTACCCTCTCTCTCTACCCTCTCTCTCTCTCTCTCTCTCCCTCTCTATCTCTCTACCCTCTCTCTCTACCCTCTCTCTCTACCCTCTCTCTCTCTACCCTCTCTCTCTACCCTTACTCTCTACCCCCTCTCTCTCTACCCTCTCTCTCTCTACCCTCTCTCTCTCTCTACCCTCTCTCTCTACCCTCTCTCTCTCTACCCTCTCTCTCTACCCTTACTCTCTACCCCCTCTCTCTCTACCCTCTCTCTCTCTCTACCCTCTCTCTCTCTCTACCCTCTCTATCTCTACCCTCTCTCTCTACCCTCTCTCTCTCTCTCTCTACCCCCTCTCTCTCTACCCTCTCTATCTCTCTACCCTCTCTATCTCTCTACCCTCTCTCTCTCTACCCCCTCTCTCTCTACCCTCTCTCTCTCTACCCTCTGTCTCTCTACCCTCTCTCTCTCTCTACCCTCTCTATCTCTCTACCCTCTCTCTCTACCCTCTCTATCTCTCTACCCTCTCTCTCTACCCTCTCTCTCTCTACCCTCTCTATCTCTCTACCCTCTCTCTCTCTCTACCCTCTCTATCTCTCTACCCTCTCTCTCTCTCTCTACCCTTGCTCTCTCTCTACCCCCTAACTCTCTACCCTCTCTATCTCTCTACCCTCTCTCTACCCTCTCTCTCTACCCTCTCTCTCTCTACCCCCTCTCTCTCTACCCTCTCTCTCTCTACCCTCTCTATCTCTCTACCCCTCTCTCTCTCTACCCTCTCTCTGAGAAGCCTGGCTGCCTTTTTTCTGTATTTTTTTAAAAGCCTGGCTGGCTGTGAGCATTTAAAAATAGCAGCAGGAATTACCAGGTGCTGGTTTATCAGTGAAATGAAATTCTGTAGATTTAGAGTCAAAACAAGAGAGAGAGGATATGCCTTGTTGAGCAGTAACTGGACCATCAGCCACTCTGTCTTTTAGTTTACTATCTCAGAGTTCTATTTATTTTTGAATGAAGACAATTCTCTGTATGAATGGGGGGGTCACTCAGCAAATTTACAGGAAATAGGGTCAGTATTGTAACACCTTGTCTCTGCATCTGTTTGGTAAAGTAGTAAAGTAAGGGCAGATGTTTCAGTTCCCTGACTGACTGACACTCTCTGTTCTCATTCTCTGTTGGCTTTGAATAGGACATCTTTTTTTCTAATCCAGCTGCCTTGACTTCCTGATTCACAGTGAATTGATTTCCTCTGTAGCAATCACTGGAGAGCTGCTTGGAATATCACAAACAGAAAGGACATGATCTCCTCGTATAGGAACTGGAAGCCAAAGAGCTGTGAGACAGACATGGACCTGGGGGCTCTTCCTTCCCCCTCCAAGTCTCCAAGGTGCTTCTATTCAAAGCATTTCTTAGGTACAAATGTCTGGTTCCTGGACATGTTTTACACAATTAACAGTATGAAAGTAAACTATATATGTGCCTACTCTCAGCTCTACCATACAGTACACTGACATTCCAACACACAACCCCAACCAAGGCTGGCGGTACTCTTTGTTGTGAAGGACCAGCTGGTTGGATTATTGCATTATGCTGTAATTGCATTTGGTCTTTGCTCGTCTCTGTACATATGTGTCTTTTCCCCCCCTCAGACCACATCCATTTGTATTGCGGTCTGTGTAGAATACATCTAGTCAGAATGGCACTGGGCTGAGTGTCTGTGCGTGAGAATGATTTGAGTGAAGTAGCCAATGTCTTTTTCATCTTTAGGAGAAGTAATAAAGATGAAACTCAAGGGTTGCGGTCTGGACGGTCTGGCGGTCTTTGAAGGGAAGGCCAAGGTAAAGATGAGACAACTGAGGCTTGTACTTGACTAGGCTGCTACTGCGTGTGCTTGTGTGCGTACGTGTGGATTGTGGAAGTGTGTGTGTGTGGCCCTGTGTCTGTGCTGCAGATAACCATCTGGGTTGGTCAGCCTTTGCTAACTGGACACATTGTCTGATATCAGTAATATCTCTCAATGTGTCTTTTCTGTCAGACAGTAATGTACTTTCTTGACTAACAGAGGATAATATTGTACAATTTGAGATTAGATGGAGGTCCTTTCGGGGTCATTAGTGAGTTCACTGGGTGTTGACCTATGATGCATCAACATCACGCTATCTTTCACCTCCATAATCAGTGCTTCCTATTGTCGGAGTCCTGCAGTCAAGTGACCAAATCACCCTCCAGTGGCCTCATGGTTGGAATATTATTCGTATTTTTCATAATTAATATGCATTATTGAAAAAAAGGGTGTTTCTATGTCAAAAGGTTGTGTTATATTTCAGTCCTCTGTGATGTATATAATGTGTATTATTGGGATGCAACTCAAGATTTAATACATTTTAACTCTATATCTGACATGGTACAAGTGTCTTCTTTTTAAGCCCATAATCATGTGTGTGAGGTGTATACTTCTATTTCAAAGCAGATTTGTTTCAGACTACCAAGAAACTCTGTGTGACCCTGATTTAGCCCACTGCAGTAAAAGGCTAATGGTTGCTCTTGATCAACATGGTCTCAGGACAAATCATATTATTCTGTATGTAAATCTGTGACACTCCATTAGTATGATATGTGACGTTACGTTAGGTTATATTAATTATGAATGGAATAGCTGTCATACAATATCATACGAATTAGTGGACATATAGTATTGTACATCTTACCTGGTCGTACAATAGCATACAAATTGGATGACTCAACTTATTATACATCTTCGAGGATGTTTTGTATTATACTTCTTTCTCTGAGACCAGGTGGCTTGTTGCGCAATAACAACAACGGATAATTACAGGGAGAATTTACATTGGCGATTAGCGAAACTAATGACAAAGGTTAAGATAATTTACGTGCTGAACTAATACGACAAAGGTTAGGGGAATGTATGTAGCAGGTTCGGTGAATTGGGTTAAATTTAGAATAGGGGTTAGGCATGTTCAACGAGACATGAACCTTTGGATTGCTTGAGAGTTGCAGATTACGCCCACCCATCCTCCCTACTTTTGTTTCTGTGCAAAGTAACTAGACCATTAGTAGGAATCATAGGTCTTGGAGGTACTTAGAAATACATAAAGTATGTTACGTATGGCTCTGAGACCAGGCTGTCTTAATAGGCCACTGAAATGGTTTTGAACTTGATGGAAAGACACCCAGTCTTGTGCATATTTGAGCATTATTAACTTATGGCTCCTGGACTGCTTAATGGAACCTAAAGTCACTGTACATTTGACATCCTTAATATGTCATGTTGTGAGCTCATATATGATAGGTGTTGTATATACTGTATGTGTGTGTTGAACAGACCAACGACGTAGGTTCCCTTGGTGTCACTTCTGATCTCTGTCTTACCCCCGACTGACACATGGGTCATGTGTCACAGGTGAAGAACCAGGATGTAGCTTGTTTCACGCCTCATTGAACATTTGGCAGATTTATTGCCCTTTCTGTCCTTCGCTCTCTTTTTCTCTCTCCCTCTCCATTTTCTCCTGTTAAATTGGAGTCATGAGACTGTCTGCCAGGGTAGTGTTGTGGTCTGAGAGCCAGGAGAAAGGAAAGGTACTTAGATAGGTGGTGGACTGACAGATGGTGGACTGACACAGTGCGGCTGCAGTACGTGCACAACAGAGCACAGCAGGCATGAGTCAGTGCAGTGAGCCTGAAATAGGTTACGGGGCAGTATAGGTTATGGTGGTCACATGTCTGTATGTTTGAAGCCTTCCTCCAACACCGCGTCTGCCAAGCACTAAACACAGGACCGTGACTGATTCTAGACTAGGTTGGGATGTTGATGGACTCAGTTGTTGTGTGTCTGTTTGGGGAGATGGGGGTAGTGGGAGGACGACTGGTGAAATCATCAGGCTGCCATTTGTAGGGAGAGAGAGGAGGAGTAAGAGAGCAGAAACAAGGAGGGAGACTTGAGGGAGAGCGTGAGACGGTGGAAGGAGATCCAGACAGAAATCAAGATAATAATAATGTTTTGTTTGGAGCCTCTGGACAGTAACAGCATGTGGTGTCCTGATGTTCTGCTTGTTCCTGGTCCAACCAGAGGAAAGAGTTGTCTCCCTAATCAATCATGGTCTGACCCTCTTCTCCTCTTCTCCTATCCCTAATGCCTCAGCAGGCTCCTCCTAACCCATACCCCTCAGTAGTCTCTGGGTATACATAGGGCTGGACAGCTTGATATGAACTATTAGCCTACTAACTGTTGTTGGTGGCATATAAATTCAATGTGTTTGATAGACAACATGTGTGGGACAGTGGCGGACAGAGTCAATTAAGATGACGGAGGACAATTTTTATTTCTCATGAGCATGGCCTTATTTCTATTACAGCATATTGGATGACTGTCATTCATATTCTATTCACCCAGTTCAATGTAACAGCGATAGGTCTAGGCTACTATATGATACTTTAATTTTCCCTACCCATCATGAGGTTGCTACAACCTAGCCTATGAAGGAAGGCTACAACGTAGGTGCACACAGGTTGAGAGAAAATGTTGAGGTGACACATGGACAGACAGCGGCACATTCAATACATCCTTGCACACTCTTGCCTGCATCTAGCTGATATAGGGTGTAATCATTAGTCCAACAGTTGCAAATGAGAATTTTGATTGGACAAATTCAGGTATGTTTAGCCCCGTTTTGTTCTGTTTAAGAAACGTTTTTCAACAGAATCGGCAGAATGAATACACCCCTGATCATGCGTAAACACGGTTCAGAACAGCCACGTTGTATTCCTTCTGCATCTATGCGCTCTCCTCTCACTTTTTCCCTTTGTCGCTTTTGGACGTCAATGCACAACACATCAACTGTATGTGACCAGGACAAAAAACCTTTCCAAGCCAAACCATATCATAACTACTACACACAGCCTACATCGCTGTCACCATATTAGCTAAAGTAACGTAGTCAACATAGCTGCTCCCACTCTTCCCCTCGCACCAGGCTCCCCAGCATTTTTCACTCCTGCCATCATCATTACTCACACCTGCCCCCCCCCCCCCCTCCCCCATCACGTGCATCAGCAATTATTGGACTCACTTGACTCAATCATCTCTGTCATTACCTTCCCTATATCTGTCTGGTTCCCCGCTCTGTTCCCTGCTTCTGCATTGATTATCATATGTCCTTGTTTACCCATGTGCTGACGCTGGTCCTGTACTGTTACCTGTCTGTTCCTCATTAAATGTTCAACTCCCCCGTACCTGCTTCTCATCTCCAGTATCAGTCCGTACACAACTATTGTCTCTCTCTCTCTTTGAGTCAATTACTCGCCACATTTTATGCACTGCAGTGCTAGCAAGCTGTATCTTATGCTTTCAGTACTAGTTTCATTCTCTGATCCTTTGATTGGGTCGACAACATGCCAGTTCATGCTGCAAGAGCTCTGATAGGTTGGAGGACAGCCTCCGGAAGCTGTCATAATTCATGTGTAAGCTCCCATCCTTTAAAAATAAAAAATAAACTTAATATATATGCTATGCATTATGATTTTTGAAATGCCAATTGAGGTTCAAATGAGAGGCTTTGGATAAAGGAGGTGCTAAGGTTTGTGGGAGCTCTCCACCAGTGAACAGCATCATGAAATGCTTTGGTAATCAGATTTTGTCAATGTTGTGGTCCCTTTGAAAAAAGACGACTTCCTCAGTAGCAAGCAAGGTTATACTCACTTCCTCTTTCTCTTTCTCTCTCTCCCTGTCTCTCAGGTTTGGGGTGCTCCTCTTCAGAATATCCTGCTATTACATGGTAGCAAAGACCTGAAGACAAGAGGTAAGCAGTGTGACCTTCTCCTTTCAGTTTTTTTACACTGTGTAGATCTCTCATTGGGTCAACTGTCAATGTGTCAGTTAATGTCGTTATAAGTGGGTGGCTCACAAAAGAGTCTCAAGATTCACTTCAATGATAAAGAGTGATTGCTGAAGAAGAAAAAAGCAAAAGGGAGTAACTTTCACTTCTCCTCAGATCTCTTTGTGCCACTGTGTTTGGCAGTTGTGGTAAGTACTATACCGAGGGGAATTATCTTTACCCTCTGGTGGAGTTGACAACTAAGGTGCTAATGGTGGGAACCGGGCGCCTGGTAAGGTCACATAGGCTGATGAATTCTGTCAGTCTGTCTGTCTGTCAGTCAGTAACCCATTGCTAGACAGAGTTTGCTTACTGGCAACTCCCAGCAAACACAGACACCGATATAGAGCAGCTCTTATGAAAATTGATGTGTTTGTGTGTGTATATAGTAGTGTGTTGATTATGACTGATCATTGTGCGCGTGTGTGTGTGTGTGATTGTGTGTGTGTGCGCGTGTGTGTACAGCAGTGTGTCATTGTGTGTGTTTATGTGTCAGGGTGTGTGGTTGCGGGCATGGGCTGGTACAGACTGGCAGTCCTACACTACAGGAGAGCAGGTCAGGGAGAGGCTGGTACGGCACTGTAGAACAGGCTCACAGCTCTTCCTGTATGGTTCCTCTTCCGATCGGCTGAGAGTAGTCTGCTCATAGCCACCTGCTGATGATTGACGGGGGTCTTTCTGTTACATTTAAATCCACCTCCAGCCACTCCAGCTCAGAACGCAGTCAAACCATCTGCTTTCACCTTCATTTCTTTCTTTGTTTTGCAACCCTACAGGTGTAGGATCTTATACATATATTGTCACAGCAAAATAATCCTGCAGCAACAGCTTTTGAACGTGTAGTCCATAATGTTGCTTAATCGGTGGTTAGGCTATTAGCTGGACAAAAGTAGGTTACATGAACAGTGCGATACTGTTAATTTAAAAAATGTTGCAGCAAAATAATCCTGCAGCAACAGGATTTGAACGTGTAGTCCATAATGTTGCTTGATCAGTGGTTAGGCTTTTACCTGGCCAAAAGTAGGTTACATATCCATATGTTAGTGCAGGTTTTCAGTGGAATGATGTAAATCCTGAAGCTCAAATTCTCAGCAACAAAATAGTCATTCAATTAAGATCCTACACCTGTATGTAGAAGTGTATTGAGGAGCTTATGGACACTATATAAAGAGCTTTCATTTTCCTTCTAAATTGTATCCTATATTGTCACAGCAAAATAATCCTGCATAAACAGGATTTGAACGTTTAGTCCATAATGTTGCTTGATCGGTGTTTAGGCTATTAGCTGGCCAAAATTAGGTTACATGAAAAGTGCAATACTGTTAATTTAACCGTGTGTTAGTGTGGGCTTTCAGCGGATTAATGTAACTCTGCGGTGCAGAAATTCTCAGCAATGAAAGACTGATCAAATTAAGATCCTATATCTTAGGCTTGTTGTTGTAGTGAATGGTGGGGGATGTAAGCAGTAAGTGGATTGGGGGGATGGCTGAGTGAAAAAGGTTCAAGGTTAAAGTTCAGAGGAGGGCAAGCCAGGGCATGGCAGCTAACGGGATGTGGATTTTGTGGGAGTGTGAGCGTAAGCTAATTATTAGCGTCATGCCCATAGGCATACACCAGGTCACAGAGTTGCTGTGTTCTGTTCACCTGGTGCTCTCTCTCTCTCCATCTGCCTCCCTCTCTCTCTTTCTCTATCACTCTATTTCTGTCTCTATCTCGTTGCTCAGATGAAGGTCATGATCTGTGCTGCACCACGTCATTCATTTATAAATAAACATGTATTGTCTCTCACAAAGTCTTCCCCTATCTGTTGTATGTGACTCTGTCTGTCTCCTGGTCTATCTATGTACAGATGTAGGATCTTCATTTTGCAGTAAAATAAGTCTGTAGCAACAGGATGTGAACGTTTAGTCCACAATGTTGCGTGATCAGTGGTTAGGCTTTTACCTGGCCAAAAGTAGGTGACACACTGTTAATATAACCGTGTGTTACTGCAGGTTTTCAGTGATTTTTTGTAAATCCTGAAGCTCATTCTCAGCAACAAAATAGTAATTAAATTAAGATCCTACACCTGTATGTAGAAGTGTATTGAGGAGCTTATGGACACTATATAAAGAGCGTTCATTTCCCTTCTGCATTGTGTCGTACAAAGACATACAGAGACAGAGACATTACTGACACTCTCTCTCACAGAGCTGAGGGACCTGTGTTGTCTATTGTTGACCTTACAGACCTTAGTCAAATAAATATGAATATGTTCCAATATTTGAGCTTCACGTAAATTAAGGCTACTTGGTCTTGTACAGTTGAACCAATGACATAATGCAAACTCCATGCGAAGGAAGACTGCTGACTTTGCTCCAAGCGAAGAAGGTATTTGACATGTGTATTTGACCCAGATCCGCTCCCTCATGCAGCTGTTGACTCAACACAGAGCAGAATGTTTAGACTCTCAGCTCCTCCAGAGCGAAACAAACTGCCCAACTACAGCTGTCAAACACAACCAGTCCAACCGCTCTGTGGCCGTGTCAGTCGGATCATTCGTCTCAAAGAAGCTTCTTTCACTTTTAGTCAACTCAAACTGATGTTCTCCTCTTTTGATTGAAAACCTTCTGTACATTTTCCATGTCACTTCAAATCTGCTCACCCTGCTCTCTAATTTCTCTCTATTCACTCTCTCTTCAAATGTGCTCCATCCATCCCCCTTCTTTTTTCCCCTTTTCTCTCTCTCTCTCTCTCTCTCTCTCTCTCTCTCTCTCTCTCTCTCTCTCTCTCTCTCTCTCTCTCTCTCTCTCTCTCTCTCTCTCTCTCTCTCTCTCTCTCTCTCTCTCTCTCTCTCTCTCTCTCTCTCTCGTGCCTCCCCCCAGGGTGTGTAAGATGGCAGTGTGGATCCAGGCCCAGCAGCTCCAGGGGGATGCGCTGCACCAGATGCAGTCTCTCTATGGACAGCACTTCCCCATTGAGGTGCGCCATTACCTGTCCCAGTGGCTCGAGGGCCAACTCTGGTGAGTGCAGCACAAAGCACACCACACTACCTGACAGAAGACATGCCTCACCCGGTAACCTTCACATTCGGTTCAATCACAGTCACAGTAGTAGCAGGGACCTTGGAGGTGTAGTAACCTGAGAGCAATGTATAGTAGCAAGTGTGTAAAGTCACTGTTTTTGTGTATGTGCTTGAGTGAAGGTGTGTGTTAGGGAATGCATAGGGGATTAATGGCTACTCTGTTTTGCGTGTATGTACATAGAGGATATCTCTAAGCATTCTATATGTTCCTGTGCCAGGGATGTGATCGATCTGGAGAACCCTCAGGAGGAGTTTAAGGCCAAGCGTCTGCTGGACAGCTTGATCCAGGAGCTGCAGAACAAGGCTGAGCATCAGGTGGGAGAGGACGGCTTCCTGCTCAAGATCAAACTGGGACACTACGCCAGCCAGCTCAAGGTGAGACAGATTGAACCAGTAGACGAACCTCCACTCTAAGCTAGTATGAAGATGAGAGATACTGTGCACACATTCCCAGTGTACGTGAGCAGAGCACAAAGCCAGTGCCCTCACAAAAACCTCCACACCTAACTAGCTAGCTGGACAGTGTTAATAAAGCCAGTATAAACCCAATAAACTCACAAGGATATGATAACCTTACAGCCAACTATACCAGCTGAATCGTGGAGATTATTATTTCAATTATACTGATATCAAACTCAGCTAAATGTTAGTTATCACAGCCTCATTGGCAACAGTCTAATGTCCATAAATCCCAAAACAAAGTACTTAGAAATGAAACAGTATGTGAGAACAGCCGGCTCTGGTCAGTGTGTCTATATGAATAAAAACAAAAGGTGGACAACACTGGGCTACGGTAACCAGGCAGTGTTCCCTTTTGTGATTGAGTGCTTCACTCACCGATCTCAGTGTGTTTGTCTTCACCCTTATGGACAGAGTTCAGGGTTCAGAGGAACAAGCTGTCTCTTATCACCTTCCACAGTGGGAGTAGGAGGCATCTTGTCAACACAACCCTCTGTAGCCTACAATGCAGTCTTTCAACCCCGCATGGTGCCTTGGTGTGTGTATGTGTGCGTGAGAGAGAGATTTAGACCTGTGTTTCCCAACTCTCGTCCTCCAGTACACCCAACAGCACAAATGATTTTTGTAGCCCCACGGACAAGCACATCTGATTCAACTTGTCAATTCATCATCAAGCCTTCGATGAGTGTTTTTGTGTGGGTCTACAACATAATGTGTGCTTTTGGGGTTACTTGAGGACCGGAGTTAAAGGGAGAGAAAAGAGAGAAAGGAAGAGAAATGTGGCCAGTGGATGTGAGACCAAGTCGTCTGCACTTGAGAGAAGGATCTCATTAGTCTAATTGGGTTTAGCTAGGCTCAGGAAGTGGGCTTTAGAGCGTTAGCATGCCGCGGCGCGGGAGCAGGCTAAATTGGTCAGTGTTGTGTGCACGGCCGTACTGCCAGTCAGCGGCTAACACGGCTAACGAGCCTAACACGACAGCACATGTGGTCCTTGTCTTTCAGAGCACGTATGACCGCTGCCCTCTGGAGCTGGTGAGATGCATCAAACACATCCTGTACACGGAGCAGAGGCTAGTCCGAGAGGCCTCTAATGTGAGTATGAAGCAGTCTCTCCAACTTCCATTCCTACTCCCACCTACCTGGGAGGCTTGTTTCACAGGTGTGCATATAACAGATACCCGTAGCTCGTATGCACAAAATACACACACACACACACACACACACACACACACACACACACACACACACACACACACACACACACACACACACACACACACACACACACACACACACACACACACACACACACACACACACACACACACATACATACCCATATGGAAATACCCACACACCTTTTATAAATATTTGCATAATATAAACGCCACACAGAGATGTTAAACATAACACAGCCAATTCCATGATATTATGGAAATCACAGCCATTGGGGGTCGCTTTGCTGCCTCTCTGCCGACATCAAAGGCAATTTACTTTCAATTTTCCCACAGACATACGCAAACCTGTTAACAACCACATAAATACATAAATACACACAACGCACGCACACACACACATACATAGCACTTCACACACACACCTAGTCAGAAAACCTGCACAGACACAGCCCATATGTCTCGCTGAAAGATAAACTTTGAATTTCTCATTAACCAGCAATGCTGTATGCCTGGTGGAGAGGTGAAGAAATGTGATATTTTATAACAAGGGTTATAAAACCATAAAGCCGGTGGGCCATAAAACATCTGAGTATCAATAAACCCAGTGTTAAATTGACTTCCAGTCCTGCCAGGCTCCTCCTATTACAGGATTGCATATTCTACGTGATTGCATTCCCACCTGTTTATTCAGACTGTCTTCACAGTGCTCACGTCCCCAGCCTTAACAAGCCATGGGCTGTGTCTGCCCACGATAAGGAAATGCATTTCCCTCTGCACGGTCTCACATGTTCAGTCAGTGGTGATCACTGCTGGTTATGGTTGTTAGGGATTACTGTGGAATAACACAAGCAGGGGTCATTGAGGTTGTGTTAAAGAGGCACAGGGCGATTTCAGGTTCTGTCAGTTTGTGTGTCTTTCTGCTCCATGTAACGATGATGAAATGCTCAACACCACACTAGCTAGTTCCTGCAAATCATCTCACAGCCAGCGTTGTTTACCGGCCCAGCCCTCTCACCTCTCTCTCCTCTCTCTGATTGGCAGTCGAGCTCCCCAGTGGGAGGGATGATGGACAGCATGTCCCAGAAGTACCAGCAGATCAACCAGGTATTCGAGGAACTGCGCTTGCTGACCCAGGACACAGAGAACGACCTGAGAAAGCTCCAGCACAACCAGGAGTACTTCATCATCCAGTACCAGGAGAGCCTCCGCATCCAGGGTGAGTCAGCCTTGCCCTGGTCCCCCTCCTAGTCACAACACCCTGGGTCATCAACCCCAGCAGCCCTCATCTTTTTAGGGCAGAATGACGTGTGGGTTTGTAGGTGAGTGAGTGGGTGTCAGTATGTATGTGTGTGTGTGGTCTGCAAAGTAAAAGACAGGTGTGTTTATGTGAGATTTGCTGACCTCCCCCTCTCCTCCTCCCTCTCCCTCTCCCTCTCTTTTCCCACATGCAGCCCAGTTGACCAGCCTGGCCACACTGCCCCCTGCTGACAGACAGCTGAGGGAGCCCACATTACTGAGCAAGAGAGCCACCGTGGAGGCCTGGCTCACCCGGGAGGCCAACACACTACAGAAATACAGACTGGTACACTACTTTTTATACTGCATACACACACACATGTACTGAAACACACACACGTACACCCTGGAATGATAGCGCCGGAGGGGATGGCTGTTGTTTTATTGGCTCTTAACCAACCTGTGCTATTTTGTCAACCCGTGCTATTTTGTCTGTTTTTTGGGGGGTTTGTAACTTATTTTGTACATAATGTTGCTACTAGTGTCTCTTATGACCGAAAAGAGCTTCTGGACATCAGAACACTGATTACTCACCTCGAATTGGACAAATAATTTTTCTTTAATGAGTTGGACTAGAACGGCTCCAAACACCCAAACAGGCCCTCATCCCGTCATTCGCTGGAGAAAGAAATGGCGATTTCGCGGAAGGAGATCGGGGTGCCTTGTGAGGATCAGCCGACAAGTGGCTAATCTGCCTTAGCTAACAGTACTGATGGCAAACGTTCAATTGCTTGAAAATAAATGGGACGAACTGAAAGCATGTACTGTATATCCTACCAAAGGGACATTAAAAACTGTAATATCTTATGTTTCACAGAGTCATGGCTAAACGACATTAATATGTCGGGTTATACTGGCGGGTTATACACTCTATCAGCAGGATAGAACAGCAGCCTCTGGTAAGACACGGGGAGGGGACCTATGCATATTTGTAAACAACAGCTGGTGCACGATATCTGAGGAAGTCTCAAGGTTTTGCTCGCCTGAGGTAGAGTATCTCATGATTAGCTGTCGATCACACTATCTACCTAGAGAGTTTTCATCTGTATTTTTCGTAGCTGTCTATATACCACCACAGACCGATGCTGGCACTAAAACCGCACTCAATGAGCTGTATACCTCCATAAACAAACAGGAAAATGCTCTTACAGAGGCGGCGCTCCTAGTGGCCGGGGACTTTAATGCAGGGAAACTTAAATCAGTTTTACCTCATTTCTATCAGCATGTTAAATGTGCAAACAGAGGGAAAGAAACTCTAGACCACCTTTTCTCCACACACAGAGACGCATAGTACAAATCTCTCCACCACCCTCCATTGGCAAATCTGACCATAATGCTATCCTCCTAATTCCTGCTAACAAGCAAAAATTACAGCAGGAAGCACCAGTGACTCGGTCTATAAAAAAGTGATCAGATGAAGCAGATGATGAACTACAGGACTGTTTTGCTAGTGCAGACTGGAATATGTTCCGGGATTCTTTCGATGGCATTTAGGAGTACACCACATCAGTCACTGGCTTCTTCAATAAGTGAATCAAAGACGCTTTGTCCTCACAGTGACTGTACATACATACCCCTACCAGAAGCCATGGATTACAGGAAACATTCACACTGAGCTAAAGGGCAGAGCTGCCGCTTTCAAGGAGCGGAAGCATATAAGAAATTCCTCTATGCCCTCCGACGAACCATAAAACAGGCAAAGCGTCAAATACAGGACTAAGATCGAATCGTGCTACACCGGCTCAGACACTCGTCGGATGTGGCAGGGCTTGCAAACTATTACAGACTACAAAGGCAAGCACAGCCAAGAGCTGCCCAGTGACACAAGCCTACCAGATGAGCTAAATAGCTTTTATGCTCGCTTCGAGGCAAGTAACACTGAAACATGCATGAGAGCATCAGCTGTTCCGGGTGACTGTGTGATCACACTCTCCGCAGCCGATGTGAGTAAGACATTTAAACAGGCCAACAGGCCAACAAGGCGGCAGGGCCAGACGGATTACCAGGACGTGTACTCCAAGCATGCGCTGACCAACTGGCAAGTGTCTTCACTGACATTTTCATCCTCTCCCTGTCTGAGACAGTAATACCAACATCTTTCAAGCAAACCACCATAGTCCCTGTGCCCAAGAACACTAAGGTAACCTGCCTAAATGACTACCGACCTGTAGCACTCACATCTGTAGCCATGAAATGCTTTGAAAGGCTGCTCATGGCTCACATCAACACCATTTTCCCAGAAACCCTATGTGAGAATGCTATTCATTGATTACAGCTCAGCGTTCAACACCATAGTGCCCTCAAAGCTTATCACTAAGCTAAGGACCCTGGGACTAAACACTTCCCTCTGCAACTGGATCCTGGACTTCCCGATGGGCCGCCCCCAGGTGGCAAGGGTAGGTAACAACACATCTGCCATGCTGATCCTCTCCGGAGCCCCCTCAGGGGTGCGTGCTCAGTCCCCTCCTGTACTCCCTGTTCACTCATGACTGCACGGCCAGGCACGACTCCAACACCATCATTAAGTTTGCCGATGACGCAGTGTCAACAGTGTCAACAATGATGAGACAGCCTATAGGGAGGAGATCAGAGATCTGACCGTGGGGACAACAACCTCTCCCTCAACGCGATCAAGATAAAGGAGATGATTGTGAACTACAGGAAAAGGAGGACCGAGCATTCTCATCGACAGGGCTGTAGTGGAGCAGGTTGAGAGCTTCAAGTTCCTTGGTGTCCACATCACCAACAAACTAAAATGGTCCAAGCACACCAAGACAGTCGTGAAGAGGGCACGACAAAACCTATTCCCCCTCAGGAGACTGAAAAGATTTGGCATGGGTCCTTGCGTCCTGAAAAGGTTCTACAGCTGCACCATTGAGAGCATCCTGACGGGTTGCATCACTGCCTGATATGGCAACTGCTCGGGCCTCCGACCTCAAGGCACTACAAGGTAGTGCGTACGGTCCAGTACAGGGTAGTGCGTACGGTCCAGTACATCACCGGGGCCACGCTTCCAGACATCGAAGACCTCTATACCAGGCGGTGTCAGAGGAAAGCCCTAAAAATTGTCAAATACTCCAGCCACCCTAGTCATAGACTCTTCTATCTGATAAAGCACAGCAAGCGCTACCGAAGCGCCAAGTCTAGGTCCAAGAGGCTTCTAAACAGCTTCTACCCCCAAGCCATAAGAGTCCTGAACATCTAATCAAATGGCTACCCACTCTTCTATGCTGCTGCTACTCTCTGTTATTATCTATGCATAGTCACTTTAATAACTCTACCTACATATACATATTACCTTAATTACCTCGACAGATGTGCCCTCGCACATTGACTTTGTACCGGTAAACCCTGTATATAGCCTCACTATTGTTATTTACTGCTGCTCTTTAATTATTATTTATTCTAATCTCATACTTTTTTTAGGTATATTCTTAAATCTGCATTGTTGTTTAACCTCTTGGCGCACCGATCCCGAGCTAACATTAGCTGGCTGTCTCCCTAGCGGTCGTTATTATTAGTTTACCAGAGCTGTTGGCTTTTCTAGTTAGAGCCTAATGTTAGGCATTGTTGGCACTTTGTTCATTGTTGGCACTTTATTCACGGTTGTTTAACTAGCTAACGTTAGCTGGCTGGCTCGTTAGCTAACGTTACGTGACGTGTGTACAACACCTGATGAATATGGGTGGTGTCAGTAAACGTCTGCAAAAAAGCGTAATGAAATTGTTTCCAGCAGAGCTGGTTAGGCTGTTTTCATGTTATCCAGAGGGAAACAAATCATCAGCCAGAGCATCAAGTGTGCACTCCAAGACGAGATGGGTGGGGCTAAAGTGTGAACGATGCTGAATGAGTGTAGACAAAAGAACAGCTCTTCACTAGATACCAAAACATTATCTCAAAAGTGAGATTACAAGTTGATCAAAAGCAGAATTACTTTCCCATTGTTCCTCAAATGCAGTGTATGATATACCATTTTTTAGCTCAGAGTTCTACTTTTATCCAATGTAAAAAAAAACATAATTTCACATTTTGTTACATAAGACTGAATCCAGGTGGTAAGTCACATATGGACTTGGTCTTTTACCAAATAGAGCTATCTTCCTTATACCACCCCTATCTTATCACAACACAACTGATTGTCTCAAACACATTAAGATGGAAAGAAATTCCACAAATACATTTTTTAACAAGGCACACCTGTTAACTTCTTGGCGCACCCATCCCGTTAGCGGGATCATTTTCGTCAACATCCGCTGAATTGCAGAGCGCCCCAAAAATTTCAAGTGCAATATACCAAAACACAGCTTAGCTTGTTGTTAATCCACCTGGTGTGTCAGATTTCAAAAAAGCTTTACAGCGAAAGCAACCCAAGCGTTTATGTTAGAACATCTCTCTCAGCAGACAAAACCTTACAAACTGCTAGCAGCAAAGTAGATTGGTCACGAAAGTCAGAAAAGCAATAAAATTAATCACTTACCTTTGATGATCTCCGGATGTTTGCACTCACGAGACTCCCAGTTACACAATAAATGTTTGTTTTGTTCCATAAAGATTATTTTTATATCCAAAAACCTTCATTTAGTTGGCGAGTTTTGTTCAGTAATCCACAGACTCATGCAGGTCACGATGGGCAGACAAAAATTCCAAATAGTATCCGTAAAGTTCGTAGAAACATGTCAAATGTTTTTTATAATCAATCCTCAGGTTGTTTTTACAATAAATAATCGATCATATTTAAACTGGACGGTAGCTTTTTCAATAGGAGAGAGAGAGAAAAGGTCTGCTCCAAGCTTCTCGCGCATGCAAAAATCTAAGGACACCAAGCTGTCCTACTGACGCGATGTGATCATTCTCGCTCATTTTTCAGAATAAAAGCCTGAAACTATGTCTTAAGACTGTTCACAACATGTGGCAGCCATAGGGAAAGGAATCTGGTTGATATCCCTTTAAATGGAGGAAAGGCATGCAATGGAACAATGGAACAATGGAGGTTTCAGAAAAACAGCACTTCCTGGTTGGATTTTCCTTAGGTTTTCGCCTGCAATATCAGTTCTGTTATACTCACAGACAATATTACATACAGTTTTGGAAACTTTAAAGTGTTTTCTATCCTAATCTGCCAATTATATGCATATTCTAGCTTCTGGGCCTGAGAAATAGGCAGTTTCATTTGGGTACGTTTTTCATCCAAACATCAAAATACTGCCCCCTCGTCTCAAGAGGTTTTAAGGGCTTCTAAGTAAGCATTTTACTGTAAGGTCTATCTGGAGAAATCTCATGCCTTCAGGGTATAAAAGCTGGGGATGTACTGTATATTGATTTGAGAATATGTATGATGTGTGTGTGTGTGTGTGTGTGTGTGTGTGTGTGTGTGTGTGTGTGTGTGTGTGTGTGTGTGTGTGTGTGTGTGTGTGTGTGTGTGTGTGTGTGTGTGTGTGTGTGTGTGTGTGTGTGTGTGTGTGTGTGTGTGTGTGCGTGCGCGCGCGTGCCTGCGTGCATACCTGCATGTGTGTTTGCCTAGGACCTGGCAGAGAAGCACCAGAAGAGCCTGCAGCTACTGAGGAAGCAGCAGACCATTATCCTGGATGACGAGCTGATCCACTGGAAGAGACGGCAACAGCTGGCCGGCAACGGGGGACCTCCAGAGGGGGGGCTGGACATCCTGCAGTCCTGGTGAGACCCTCTACCCCTAACAGAGATCACATATGTTTAGGATTGATCAAAGGGCAGGGGCCACCCAGTTAACAAGCTGACTATTGGATACTGCTGGGTTTATATGGGGTGTAGTTGGGAAGATGACTGTAGTCTAGATTGAGGATGACAAAGGTTAAGAGAATGGGATTCGAATATACCATAACTCTTTGCAACAATGGGGATGAATTCAATGTATATAAAAAAAGATATTTTATTGAATATCAAAAACATACAATATACTAGCAGTGTAGCCGCTCAACAACTGCACTGCACCAGTCATCCAACACACTCCCATTCAGAGCGACACACAGAAGCATTCAGGGTCAACGCCCTGAATGTGTCTACAGATCTCCCACTAGGCCAAACAAACAGGGACCTGAACCCTCCAAGATCCCCCCACAGTTCCCCAATAGCTGACCCTTAACCATTCCGAGACCCATCCCACAGCCCCCCCGAATAAAACAAATTAAAAATACAATGAATTCCATTCCCCACCCCAAAGAACCCCCCAAAGCACCAACAACCAACCAAATTAACTAAAGAGAAAAAAGAGTAAGACAAAAGAAAACAGCAAACAACAAAAAACAAAAACAAAGGACATCAAGGACCACTAAAATCAGAACAGCAATGCCAACTGTATATGTTTGAGTGCATGTCTGGCACTATTACTTGTGTGTGTGTCTGTGTATGTGTGTATTTGAATGAGTGTGTGTATATGCATATGTGTATATGCACAACATTTATCTTTCAACTACGCTGTGATGTTTAACAATTTCAATCTATCTAATCGAATAGAATCCACAGATTGCAAGTTGAAGATAAATACTTTTACTAAGAGTATTAGAAATTGACTGACCCGGTCTCTCCAGATCTCCTAACAGTACTATTTCTAGGGTCAATTTTAGATCAATGTTATGCATTTTCAGCCGTTTCTGAACCTGAGACCAGAAACATGCTACCTGAGGGCAATACCAAAATAAATGGTCTATTGATTCTGTATCCTCACAACAAAATCTGCAGAGCTTCAATGATTTTATGCCCCAAATATTCAACATTTTGTTGGTGGCAAGAATTTTGTATAATAATTATAGCTGAAAAGCACCAAGTCTTGAATCTTGCATCATTTTATACAGTTGAAGTTGGAAGTTTACATACACCTTAGCCAAATACATTTAAACTCCGTTTTTCACAATTCCTGTGGTTAGGATCACCACTTTATTTTAAGAATGTGAAATGTCAGAATAATAGTAGAGAGAACGACTTATTTAAGCTTTTATTTCTTTCGTCACATTCCCAGTGGGTCAGAAGTTTACATACACTCAATTAGTATTTGGTAGCATTGCCTTTAAATTGTTTAACTTGGGTCAAACTTTTCAGATATCCTTCCACAAGCATCTCACAATAAGTTGGGTGAATTTTGGCCCATTCCTCCTGACAGAGCTGCTGTAACTGAGACAGGTTTGTAGGCCTCCTTTGCTCGCACACACTTTTTCAGTTCTGCTCACAAATGTTCTATTGTATTGAGGTCAGGGCTTTGTGATGGCCACTCTAATACCTTGACTTTGTTGTCCTTAAGCCATTTTGCCACAACATTGGAAGTATGCTTGGGGTCATTGTCCATTTGGAAGACCCATTTGCGACCAAGCTTTAACTTCCTGACTGATGTCTTGAGATGTTGCTTCAATATATCCACACAATTTCCCCCCCTCATGATGCCATCCATTTTGTGAAGTGCACCAGTCCCTCCTGCAGCAAAGCACCACCACAACATAATGCTGCCACCCCCGTGCTTCACGGTTGGGATCGTGTTCTTTGGCTTGCAAGCCTCCCCCTTTTTCCACCAAACATGACAATGGTCATTATGGCCAAACAGTTCTATTTTTGTTTCATCAGACCAGAGGACATTTATCCAAAAAGTACAATCTTTGTCCCCATGTGCAGTGGCAAACTGTAGTCTGGGTTTTTTATGGCGGTTTTGGAGCAGTGGCTTCTTCCTTGCTGAGTGGCCTTTCAGGTTATGTCGAAATAGGACTCGTTTTACTGTGGACGTTTTACTGTGGACTTTTGTACCGGTTTCCTCCAGCATCTTCACAACGTCCTTTGCTGTTGTTCTGGAATTGATTTGCACTTTTCACACCAAAGTACGTTCATCTCTAGGAGACAGAACGCGTCTCCTTCCTGAACAGTATGATGGCTGCGTGGTCCCATGGTGTTTATACTTGCGTTCTATTGTTTGTACAGATGAACGTGGTACCTTCAGGCATTTGGAAATTGCTCCCAAGGATGAAAAAGACTTATGCAGGTCAACAATTTATTTTCTGATGTCTTGGCTGATTTATTTTGATTTTCCCATGACGTCAAGCAAAGAGGCACTGAGTGTGAAGGCAGGCCTTGAAATACATCCACAAGTACACCTCCAATTGACTCAAATGATGTCAATTAGCCTAACAGAAGCTTCTAAAGCCATGACATTTTCTGGAATATTCCAAGCCTTTAAAGGCACAGTCAACTTAGTGTATGTAAACTTCTGACCCACTGGAATTGTGATACAGTGAATTATAAGTGAAATAATCTGTCTGTAAACAATTGTTGGAAAAATGACTTGTGTCGTGCACAAAGTAGATATCCTAACCGACTTGCCAAAACTATAGTTTGTTAACAAGACATTTGTGGAGTGGTTGAAAAACAAGTTTTAATGACTCCAACCTAAGTGTATGTAACCTTCTGACTTCAACTGTATATCAACTCATACACCCTGTACCATGGAATCGATACATCAAAAATCTCTTCCCAAATATTTTACCATCTGTATAGCACAGTTGTCAACATCCTGGTCCTCAAATGAAACTGGTAAACTTTCCTATTTATGCTATTTGTATTGCTCTCCTCCTCCATTTTTGTGGTAATGCTGTAATCAATTGGTTGTACTATTGGATTGAGCAGACCTTCCCATACAATTTTGATAACTCCATGAAGGACATAACTCCACCATTTTAATGTACATGATCATTTAAGAACAAAATACCCTTTTCAAACCTCTTTCCCATAAATACAGGTATTTTATCAACCAGCACATTTGAATTCAGACAATTTTTATTGTAATTTATTTTCTATCTTTTCAGGGGGATGAAATTGAAATAGTAACCAGCTCTACAATGCGTGTTTAAAAAAGAGAGATACTTTGAAAAACGTATCATTTACAATTAATCTAAAATGATACATGGCAATCTGCACAAAGGCAAAAAAGGCCCTTTTTAAACAATGGATGAGCTTTTCTTAGTAATCTGCTTGAGAACCATTTAGGGCTCAGGTAAAACTTTTGAATAAGTTAAGCTTTTAGAGAGAGGTTTAGTGCTTTTATATTTAATAATCTCAACCCACCTAATTCATATTCATTATATAGATAGGAATGCTTTATTTTCTCTGGTTTAGCATCGCAGATAAAGCTAAATGTTTTTTGCTCATATGATTTGAAAAATGAATCATCAGGAGTAGGCAGCGTCATAAGTAAGTGAGTAAACTGAGATATGACTAAGAAGTTAATAACAATTTTCCCATAAATAGACAGGTATTTACCTTTCCATGGTTGCAGGATCTATTGAAATTCATTGTGGATAGCTTATTTATATATTTGGTGATATGAATACCAAGTATGTCTACTTCATCATCAGCCCATTTTATAGGCAAACTGCAGGGTAGTGTAAAAGTTGTAATTTTTAAAAATCCAATACATAATATTGTACACTTATCATAATTAGGTTTTAGTCCAGAGAGTACAGAAAAGTTATCTAGATCTTCAATGAGACATTACAGGGATGTAGCTTGCGGAATTAATTTAAAACTTGAGTCATTGGCGTACATGGACACCTTTGTTTTTAAGCCTTGGATTTCTAATCCTCTAATGTTGTTATTGGATCTGATTTTAATAGCATTTCGATGGCCATAACGAATAGATATGGTGACAGAGGACACCCTTGTTTAACTCCTCTTGCCAATTCAAAACTCTCTGAGAAGTAGCCGTTATTTACTATTTTACACCTGGAGTTGCTATACATTACTTTTCCCTATTTTATAAGATATTTGAAAAAATCCAGGCATTTATAAATCAAATCCTGTCTTACTTTATCAAATTCCTTTTCAAAATCCTCTATAAAGACCAGGCTTGGCTTCTTAGATGTTTCATGATGTTCTATTATTTCTAGTAGTTGTCGTATATTATCTCCAATGTATTAACAATGTAAAAACCTGTCTAATCAGGATGAACAATACCTGGTTAAACCCTTTTAATTAAGAGTGCTATGCATTTCGCTAGTATTTTTGCATCACAATATTGAAGCGTAAGTGGCCTCCAGTTTTTTAAGATACACTGGATCTTTATATTTGCCATCTGGGTCTTGTTTTAATAATAGAGAAATCTCTCCTTCCTGCTGAGTACCGGACACACTACCATTTGTATAGGAGTAGTTAAAACAATCTAACAATGGAGCTTTTAGTACATCAAAAAAAGCTTGATATGCCTCTGCCATCAAGCCCTGGGTTTTTCCAGACTGAAAGGATTTAATAGCCTCAAATAGTTATTTCTCTGTAATATTGCCTTCACACTGATTTTTCTGTACATTTGTTAATTTTCCATTTTTTATATTATTTGGAAATAATGCCTTACCATAATCTTCATTCAGTGGGAGAAGACGAGACAGAAAAGAGAACATCTGCCTAAAATATTTAGCTTCCTCTTTTAAAATATAATTCGGAGAATCATAAATGACTCCGTCTTCAGTAACAAGTTTCTGCAAATAATTTTTGTTAGTGTTCCTGTATTGGAGATTCGGGAATAATTTTGTGCATTTTTCTCCATATTCGAATCCAGTTTGCTTTATTTTTGCAATAGATTACATTTGATCGTTCTTGAAGAAGTTCCTCCAGTTCTTTTTGTTTTTCCTCTAACTTAGTTTGTATCTCTGTAGTATAGTTTTTATTGCCATCTACCTGTACTATTAGTTCATGGATTTCCCTTGTTAGTCTTGTCTCTTTTGCCAGAAACAGATTTTTTATTATTGATGAATATTGAGTTGAATGACCTCTGAAGGTACATTTAAAGGTATCCAAAACAATAAGGGGATTTGCTGAACCTATATTATGCTGGAAATATTCAGTTATAAATAATTTGGTCTTAGTTAAAAATAAGTTGTCCTCCAGTAAACTTAGATTACATTTCCAATATCCCCGTCCATGTGGAAAATCTATAAGAGTTATGTGAAGGCCAATTCAATTATGATCCAATCACATTCTGTCTCCTAATAAACCTTTTTTAACCTTTGATGCAAGAGAGAAAGAGACAAGGAAGTAGTCAGGACGACTTGCTTGATTAAGTCTCCTCCATGTATATCTCACTAGGTTGGGGTTTTTAAGTCTCCAAATATCCACTATTTCTAATGTGTCCATAATATTTGTGATTTCCTTAAGGGCACGGTGATGATAGTTTGTAGAGTGATTTCCTTTACGGTCCATTGAGGTACTTAACACTTTGTTATAGTCTCCTATCATAATGATTTGATAATTTATTGCCTCTAAGTTCAATAAATTAGTATAAATATTTTCGAAGAAGTATGGATCATCCTGATTTGGACCATATAGATTAATGAGCCAAATCTCTTTTTCGTCCACATTCATATTCAAAAAGATCCACCTTCCTTGCGAATCATTCCTGACTGTTTACACATTCAGATCTACATTGTTGTTAATTAATATCATCTCACCTTTTGAGTTCCTTTGTCCATGACAGAATATTATTTCACCACCCCATTCCTTTTTCCTAAGGATGGAGAGTGAGTTCCCTGTGAACAGTATATGTTATATTCCTTTTCTTTTAGTCATGTAAAGACGGATCTTCTTTTTTTTATAATCTGCTAAACCATTACTTACAATTATCACTGGCTATACTTATTTCACCCCGTAACATAACTAGATACTATTCTCAGTCTAAATTGACCATCATTTGTACTTATAAAGTTACTGCCGTCAAAGGTATTATGGAGGTCAAAATTAGAGCTTTCAAATTTGTTTTATTCCCAATGCCACATTATTCCCAATGCCACAGATGTTAGAAAATTGAGACAAGATATTATGTGTGTAGTAAATCTGAGTAGGTTGATGTGTGTGACATTGGATGTGATTTAGTGAGCGTGTACGATGTCCGTATAAGAGTAAGACTACAATGTGTGCTGTCCAAATAAATAATAACATGTAGTGTGTATAGCCTTAATGTTCATGATAATAATAGTAATCCATATTGTATCACCATCATAGTTGCATCATAATTACCTTTAACATCATTGAAAAACACATCCCAGCATTTCCATAGCAATTGACGTTGCATTACTCTAGAGACGGCTTCACTACAGTACAAATGTATTCCGTACTATATCTTATTATTCCCCAATGCCCCTATTCTGATATCTTCCCCCTTGCTTGTTGAAAACATATATAAACATGTAGACAGACATAAAAAGATGGACAAACAAGAAACATATGAATATGAACAAGTGATTGTTAGCTGTACAGAAAGTTTGCCATCAAAGCGGAAAATAAACACAATCGTTGTGAATTTCAGCAAACTACTCAGCAAACACTTAGAATGACTGTTTTCCTGTCATTCTATTCATTTTTTTAAATCACATGATCTACAACCACTTTATTACTTGATTTTCTGAACGCTGGTCATGTTTTCAATGCTAATCCTATAGAATCAGCAACGGTCCAATGAATGTGTTTAATTGCTCCAGCATGGATTTATTACCTTGTCTTAAACTGTATATTTTGAACTAGACTATAGTCTGTCTGGTTGTCTGAGCTTGTAAGAGTCTGCACTTTGAGTTGTGTGATCTTAATTGGCCCATTTTGAGAACCTTATTTTGTGTGTGTGTGTGTGTGTGTGTGTGTGTGTGTGTGTGTGTGTGTGTGTGTGTGTGTGTGTGTGTGCGTGTATTATTCAGGTGTGAGAAGTTGGCAGAGACGATCTGGCAGAACAGGCAGCAGATCAGGAGAGCAGAACATCTGAGACAACAGCTTCCCATCCCCGGGCCCATCGAGGAGCTACTGAACGACCTCAACAGCACCATCACAGACATCATCTCAGCACTGGTCACCAGGTGTGTGTGTACCTGCGTGCGTTTGTGTGTGTGTAAAGTTGTTGTTATTGTTCAGTATCAAAGTGCAAGGTATTGTGAGAATAGGTTGTAGTGTGTTTTGTGTGCAAGTGGCTTTGAGCTGGATGTGGGTGTGTGTAAATGTGAACTTCTTATAGACACACTAATCTTCAGTGTATATGCTACTCTACAGTCATGTTTACACCTCCTCTGATGGGACAGAATGGAGAACATACTACACTCAATGTGAACCCTTATACAAACCCTATCCTACTGACACAACCCCTGACTCCTTATGTGGCCAATAGAGCGTGAGATTACATTTATTACCGGAATTACATTAAAAATTACTCAGCACCGCACATCACGGGAGCCCGGTTATGTGACTCTGTGGAGCAGCAAAGCGTATGTGTGTGTTTGACTCTGTGCTGAGCCCGAGCTGGGTTGTTCTGGGGCAGAGGGAGCAAGCTGCTGATAGTTCCTCCAGCAGCCCAGCCCAGCTCTGCTCCCAACCCTTGCTGAACCTGCCAATGAACACACAAACACAACCCCAGTCAGCCTGCATTAACCCTCAACGCTATAAGGAGGGAGAGATGGAGCGCGGAGAGAGGGAGGCCTGCTATCGATCCGAGAGGAGAAAGAAAACAGGAGGGAGAGTGAACGGTTTAGAAAAGGAGAGGAAGATACAGTATGAGGGAGAGGAGGAGTGAACCGTTTCAAGGACATTAAGTGAAAGAAAGAAGAGGGATACGAAAGAGGGTCGATACGAGAGCTAAAGAGACAAAATGTGTTTTAGACTAGCGATGAAGAGTCTACAATGATGGGGAGATGGGGAGGAAGGCTAACAGGCTCCGAAAGTTAGCTTGAGTTTCATGGTAGAGTGTTGTAGCCCTGGGGGCACTGTCTGTCAGCCCATATCAGTCCGCCAGCCTCACTGACTGGATCAGGAAGTCTTCTGACTGCTCCCAGAACCCTCTGTTCTCTCCTTATTCCAGCTGTGGTCCCCACAGAGACCCATAATGCACTGAGAAGCTGTATCATTGTCAGAACGATGTCCATTCGGCCACATACAGGGGAGCGTTGAGAGAGTAAAAACACTACTTTTAAAGTCCATACTACTGCACTGGTGTTTCCTCTCCTCTTAATTCTCTCTTTCCTGCTCTCCAGCAAAACCACACCCACATCCTCTCTACTGTTCCCCCTAAACCTCCAGCAGGCACCTGGGAGGGAGGGTATCTCATCACTGCCTGCTCATATTGAGTACGGTCAGCCAAGCCTAAAACACAAACGGCGTGCTCTACTAAAAAGCCCTCCGTGCCTGAATGGATGAGCATCACGCTGCCTGTGTGTGTGTAGCGTTTGTCTGTCTGTGCGTGTTTATGTGTGGGAGCATGGAGAGCTGACAGCTTGCATACTGTGTAACTTTCAAAAGCAGGTCAAATAGACGTAATAGGCAGTAATGTGTGATGAGCAGAAATCCCTGTGGTGAAATGTTGGTTAAAGGGATACTGCTAAATCTTTTCAGTCAAGCCCTTTTTCTACTAACCAAGAGTTGAATGAACTCATGTATACCATTTGTATAACTCTGTGTGCAGTTTGAAGGAAGTTGAAGTTAGTTTCTGGAGCCATTGTTAACTTGCATGCAGTTGTTCCTGTAGACTTACTGTCATTGGGCTAATGCTAGTTAGCAATTGCTCCAGAATCTACCTTCAACTTCCTTCAAACTGCATGCAAAGACATACAAATGGTATACATGAGTTCATCTGACTCTGGGTAAGCTAAAATGTTGCACTATCCCTTTAAAGCAACCCGCTACACTTTCCTCTGACTCTAATCTGTTTGTCCTACCCCTGTCCACTCTCTCTCTGTCTGTCTGTCTGTCTGTCTGTCTGTCTGTCTGTCTGTCTGTCTGTCTGTCTGTCTGTCTGTCTGTCTGTCTGTCTGTCTGTCTGTCTGTCTGTCTGTCTGTCTGTCTGTCTGTCTGTCTGTCTGTCTCCTGTCTGTCTGTCTGTCTGTCTGTCTCTCTCTCTCTCTCTCTCTCTCTCTCTCTCTCTCTCTCTCTCTCTCTCTCTCTCTCTCTCTCTCTCCCTTCTCTCTCTCCCTTCTCTCTCTCTCTCCCTTCTCTCTCTCTCTGTCTCTCTCTCCCCAACCCTCCCTCCAGCACCTTTATCATAGAGAAGCAGCCTCCCCAGGTGCTGAAAACCCAGACCAAGTTTGTCGCCACAGTGCGTCTCCTAGTGGGCGGAAAGCTCAATGTGCACATGAACCCCCCGCAGGTCAAGGCCACCATCATCAGTGAACAGCAGGCGAAGGCCTTGCTCAAGAACGAGAACACCAGGAAGTAAGTTACAGCATAGAGCCCCCTCATCACTGATATCTACTGCCTCAGTGTAATCTATGGAGCAAGTGAAGATTCCACATTTAGATTATACTTTTGTTCGTGCCACATCCCACGTTTCACACACCTAATAGATCCCTAAAGTAGTTTGTGTATAAATGTTATCTTCCTTCCTAGTACTAAAATAATAGCCGTGTTAGCCTATCCCTAGCCCAGGGGCAAATTTGGGTAGCATATTGCAAGATTGTCAGCGTTGGCATCCTGAAAAAAACTTGCCTCACATAAATTGAAATGAGTCATTCCCCTTCATGTTCTGTGGAGGTTTCATGCCTCTATTATTAATACATCTGCTGAAGCATCTACCTCTCCTCTTCCTCCTCCTTCTCCTCCCTCTTCCTTTCCCCTCTCCCAGTGACAGCAGTGGAGAGATCCTTAACAACAACTGTGTGATGGAGTACCACCAGGCCACAGGAACACTCAGCGCCAACTTCAGGAACATGGTGAGGATGGATGGGACCAGGGAGTCTCAGTCTGTAATACCACACCTAGAGAAGATTCTCTTCAGAGACAAACCCCAGCTAAACTGGAATCCAAGATGCTTTTGGAGATTCTGCATTCTCATTCTATGAGATCGCAGCCCACATGCTGTTTTGAGTTCCCTAGGGTCCTCCATGGATCATTTACATGTAAACTCTGCCTTAAATGGGTACTTTGGGATTTTGGCAATGAATTTGTGGATACCATTTTTATGTCTCTATTTCCAGAATGAAGTTAAAGGCAGAATGCTAGTAAATGTGCATTGGCTTGCGAAAACTACCTCTAACTTCCTTTATACTGGACACAGGGACATAGAAATGGTACCCATGAGTTCATCTGACTTTGCAGAAGTAGACAAAGGGTCTCATTGCCAAAATCCTGAAGTATCCCTTTAAATCTGCTCCTGGAATGACAGGGAATCATGTATATGTGTGATCAGAGAACAGCTCCTCAAAGTGAAGTCTAGAAGATGTTTGTGTGCTGTGGTGCTGTCCTCTCTTCAACCCTCATGATCCTCCTCTCCGACCCCGCCTCGTCTCTCATGTAGTCTTTGAAGAGGATCAAGCGCTCGGACCGGCGAGGCGCGGAGTCTGTGACAGAGGAGAAGTTTACCATTCTGTTTGAGTCTCAGTTCAGCGTCGGGGGTAATGAGCTGGTCTTTCAGGTTAAGGTAAGAACTGATAACCTGGTCCCAGATCTGTGTGTGTTGTTTTGCCAACACTTATCAATACAGCACACACAGGCTTAAGAAGAGATGAGCAGAGTGGTGGACTAGCCCAAGGTGAGCTGTTGACTCTAGTCTAACCTAGTGCCTCAGCAGCCTTTCTTTCGTTCTGGTCCTGACGAGAGGAAAAACTGTCGGGGGAGTTTTCTCTTCTCCACTGTTCAACCAGTCCGGTAAATGTGGAGGAGGAGTTAAGACTGAGTGTCTCCTTGTTAAAGTCCAAAAAAGGAAGTCACGTCACAGGGTCTCTTTCCATTTCCCATGAAAACCAGATGCTTCCAGTTGTCGTAGACGCGCAGAGTGCTCAGTCAATACACCATGTTCCTTACCCTGCCTCTTCAGTGACCGTATTAGAAGTAGTAATCATTGTTAAAGCTATGTCACACAAGAAAAATGACCTTCACATTGTCAATGGTACAGGGAACATATATGCTCCCCTACTCCCATAACACATTTGTTCATGTATTTCTCTGAATTATATGGATTGTTTGGTTGCAACACAAAGTGCTGTACAGTAGGTTAAAGTGGAAAGATGTTTTACATGAGTTGCCTTATATATACTGTGTATGATACACATCGTTGTGTTTGTAATGACCCTGACCTTTTTCTTCTCTCTCGCTCTCTCTGTCAGACGTTGTCACTTCCTGTGGTGGTGATCGTCCACGGTAGCCAAGACAATAACGCCACGGCAACAGTGCTGTGGGACAACGCTTTTGCCGAACCTGTAAGTTCAGTGAGATCATCGTGTTGTGTGTATGTGTGTGTGTGATGCTGTCTTTAACACTTTACATCGCGTTGTGTGTATGTGTGTGTGTGATGGTGTCTTTAACACTTTACATCATGTTGTGTGTATGTGTGTGTGTGATGCTGTCTTTAACACTTTACATCATGTTGTGTGTATGTGTGTGTGTGATGCTGTCTTTAACACTTTACATTGTGTTGTGTGTATGTGTGTGTGATGCTGTCTTTAACACTTTACATTGTGTTGTGTGTATGTGTGTGTGTGATGCTGTCTTTAACACTTTACATTGTGTTGTGTGTATGTGTGTGTGATGCTGTCTTTAACACTTTACATTGTGTTGTGTGTATGTGTGTGTGATGCTGTCTTTAACACTTTACATCGTGTTGTGTGTATGTGTGTGTGATGCTGTCTTTAACACTTTACATTGTGTTGTGTGTATGTGTGTGTGTGATGCTGTCTTTAACACTTTACATTGTGTTGTGTGTATGTGTGTGTGATGCTGTCTTTAACACTTTACATTGTGTTGTGTGTATGTGTGTGTGCGTGATGCTGTCTTTAACACTTTACATCGTTTGTGTGTATGTGTGTGTGATTTACATTTACATTACATTTAAGTCATTTAGCAGACGCTCTTATCCAGAGCGACTTACAAATTGGTGCATTCACCTTATGACATCCAGTGGAACAGTCACTTTACAATAGTGCATCTAAATCTTAAAGGGGGGGGGGAATACTTATCCTATCCTAGGTATTCCTTAAAGAGGTGGGGTTTCAGGTGTCTCCGGAAGGTGGTGATTGACTCCGCTGTCCTGGCGTCGTGAGGGAGTTTGTTCCACCATTGGGGGGCCAGAGCAGCGAACAGTTTTGACTGGGCTGAGCGGGAGCTGTACTTCCTCAGTGGTAGGGAGGCGAGCAGGCCAGAGGTGGATGAACGCAGTGCCCTTGTTTGGGTGTAGGGCCTGATCAGAGCCTGGAGGTACTGAGGTGCCGTTCCCCTCACAGCTCCGTAGGCAAGCACCATGGTCTTGTAGCGGATGCGAGCTTCAACTGGAAGCCAGTGGAGAGAACGGAGGAGCGAGGTGACGTGAGAGAACTTGGGAAGGTTGAACACCAGATGGGCTGTTCTGGATGAGTTGAAGGGGTTTAATGGCACAGGCAGGGAGCCCAGCCAACAGCGAGTTGCAGTAATCCAGACGGGAGATGACAAGTGCCTGGATTAGGACCTGCGCCGCTTCCTGTGTGAGGCAGGGTCGTACTCTGCGGATGTTGTAGAGCATGAACCTACAGGAACGGGCCACCGCCTTGATGTTGGTTGAGAACGACAGGGTGTTGTCCAGGATCACACCAAGGTTCTTAGCGCTCTGGGAGGAGGACACAATGGAGTTGTCAACCGTGATGGCGAGATCATGGAACGGGCAGTCCTTCCCCGGGAGGAAGAGCAGCTCCGTCTTGCCGAGGTTCAGCTTGAGGTGGTGATCCGTCATCCACACTGATATGTCTGCCAGACATGCAGAGATGCGATTCGCCACCTGGTCATCAGAAGGGGGAAAGGAGAAGATTAGTTGTGTGTCGTCTGCATAGCAATGATAGGAGAGACCATGTGAGGTTATGACAGAGCCAAGTGACTTGGTGTATAGCGAGAATAGGAGAGGGCCTAGAACAGAGCCCTGGGGGACACCAGTGGTGAGAGCGCGTGGTGAGGAGACAGATTCTCGCCACGCCACCTGGTAGGAGCGACCTGTCAGGTAGGACGCAATCCAAGCGTGGGCCGCGCCGGAGATGCCCAACTGGGAGAGGGTGGAGAGGAGGATCTGATGGTTCACAGTATCGAAGGCAGCCGATAGATCTAGAAGGATGAGAGCAGAGGAGAGAGAGTTAGCTTTAGCAGTGCGGAGCACCTCCGTGATACAGAGGAGAGCAGTCTCAGTTGAACGACTAGTCTTGAAACCTGACTGATTTGGATCAAGAAGGTCATTCAGAGAGAGATAGCGGGAGAGCTGGCCAAGGACGGCACGTTCAAGAGTTTTGGAGAGAAAAGAAAGAAGGGATACTGGTCTGTAATTGTTGACATCGGAGGGATCGAGTGTAGGTTTTTTCAGAAGGGGTGCAACTCTCGCTCTCTTGAAGACGGAAGGGACGTAGCCAGCGGTCAGTGATGAGTTGATGAGCGAGGTGAGGTAAGGGAGAAGGTCTCCGGAAATGGTCTGGAGAAGAGGGGAGGGGATAGGGTCAAGCGGGCAGGTTGTTGGGCGGCCGGCCGTCACAAGACGCGAGATTTCATCTGGAGAGAGAGGGGAGAAAGAGGTCAGAGCACAGGGTAGGGCAGTGTGAGCAGAACCAGCGGTGTCGTTTGACTTAGCAAACGAGGATCGGATGTCGTCGACCTTCTTTTCAAAATGGTTGACGAAGTCGTCTGCAGAGAGGAGGAGGAGGGGGGAGGAGGATTCAGGAGGGAGGAGAAGGTGGCAAAGAGCTTCCTAGGGTTAGAGGCAGATGCTTGGAATTTAGCGTGGTAGAAAGTGGCTTTAGCAGCAGAGACAGAGGAGGAAAATGTAGAGAGGAGGGAGTGAAAGGATGCCAGGTCCGCAGGGAGGCGAGTTTTTCTCCATTTCCGCTCGGCTGCCCGGAGCCCTGTTCTGTGAGCTCGCAATGAGTCATCGAGCCACGGAGCGGGAGGGGAGGACCGAGCCGGCCTGGAGGATAGGGGACATAGAGAGTCAAAGGATGCAGAGAGGGAGGAGAGGAGGGTTGAGGAGGCAGAATCAGGAGATAGGTTGGAGAAGGTTTGAGCGGAGGGAAGAGATGATAGGATGGAAGAGGAGAGAGTAGCGGGGGAGAGAGAGCGAAGGTTGGGACGGCGCGATACCATCCGAGTAGGGGCAGTGTGGGAGGTGTTGGATGAGAGCGAGAGGGAAAAGGATACAAGGCAGTGGTCGGAGACTTGGAGGGGAGTTGCAATGAGGTTAGTGGAAGAACAGCATCTAGTAAAGATGAGGTCGAGCGTATTGCCTGCCTTGTGAGTAGGGGGGAAGGTGAGAGGGTGAGGTCAAAAGAGGAGAGGAGTGGAAAGAAGGAGGCAGAGAGGAAAGAGTCAAAGGTAGACGTGGGGAGGTTAAAGTCGCCCAGAACTGTGAGAGGTGAGCCGTCCTCAGGAAAGGAGCTTATCAAGGCATCAAGCTCATTGATGAACTCTCCGAGGGAACCTGGAGGGCGATAAATGATAAGGATGTTAAGCTTGAAAGGGCTGGTAACTGTGACAGCATGGAATTCAAAGGAGGCGATAGACAGATGGGTAAGGGGAGAAAGAGAGAATGACCACTTGGGAGAGATGAGGATCCCGGTGCCACCACCCCGCTGACCAGAAGCTCTCGGGGTGTGCGAGAACACGTGGGCGGACGAAGAGAGAGCAGTAGGAGTAGCAGTGTTGTCTGTGGTGATCCATGTTTCCGTTAGTGCCAAGAAGTCGAGGGACTGGAGGGAGGCATAGGCTGAGATGAACTCTGCCTTGTTGACCGCAGATCGGCAATTCCAGAGGCTACCGGAGACCTGGAACTCCACGTGGGTCGTGCGCGCTGGGACCACCAGATTAGGGTGGCCGCGGCCACGCGGTGTGGAGCGTTTGTATGGTCTGTGCAGAGAGGAGAGAACAGGGATAAACAGACACATAGTTAACAGGCTACAGAAGAGGCTACGCTAATGCAAAGGAGATTGTAATGACAAGTGGACTACACGTCTCGAATGTTCAGAAAGTTAAGCTACGTAGCAAGAATCTTATTGACTAAAATGATTAAAATGATACAGTACTGCTGAAGTAGGCTAGCTGGCAGTGGGTGCGTTGTTGACACTACACTAATCATGCTGTCTTTAACACTTTACATTGTGTTGTGTGTATGTGTGTGTGATGCTGTCTTTAACACTTTACATCGTGTTGTGTGTATGTGTGTGTGATGCTGTCTTTAACACTTTATATTGTGTTGTGTTGTGTGTATGTGTGTGTGTGATGCTCTCTTTAACACTTTACATTGTTTTGTTTTTCTCTTGATGGGACGCTCTAGCGTTGCCCTTGTTTAGGGGCCTTAACCATCTCTCCTCTCCTCCTCCCCAGGGTCGGGTGCCCTTCATAGTGCCTGACAAGGTGCTGTGGCCCCAGCTGTGTGAGGCCCTCAACATGAAGTACAAGGCGGAGGTGCAGAGTAACCGTGGCCTCTCAGAGGAGAACCTGGTCTTCCTGGCCCAGAAAGCCTTCAGTAGCTCCAGCATCAACCCTGACGACTACCGCGGCATGACCATGACCTGGTCCCAGTTCAACAGGGTAAGACCAGGGTGGGCCTCAAATGGCACCATGTTTCCTATGTGGTGCACTACTTTTGACCAGAGTCCATCTTTTGACAAGAACCCTATGGGCACTGATCAAAAGCAGTGCACTTTGTAGTGAGTAGGGTGCCATGTGGGACACAGCCCATGACTACTGACCAGTGGACTATAAGACCTGATCTCTGCATTAGGAACAAGTTGTTGCGGAGGGGTGATATCATCTCTTTGATACTCAGAGGGAACCTATTGTTTTTACCATGCCTGGCTGGTGTATATTTCATTTAGATGTGAGTATGTGCCACTGCAGACACCGTTTACCTCGATGGTGTTCCTTCCCCTGTTCAGAGTAATGATTCCCCTATATCTGCATTGGGGTCAGCAGGTAGCCTAGTAGTTAGAGCGTTTGGACCAGTAACCTGAAGGTTGCTAGATCGAATCCCCGAGCTGACAAGAATTTGTTCTTAACTGACTTGCCTAGGTTAAATAAAGGTTAAATTAACAATAAATTTGAATCTGCTCTCCTTGGGCTGAGCGAGTCTCTAATGTGTTTCTCTCTAAGGCTGCGTCCCTAATGGTACCATAGGGCCCTGGTCAAAGGTAGTGCACTAGGTGGGGAATAAGGTGCCATTTAGCTTGATGAGCTCTAGTCGGCTGGCCGTGAGGTCCTCAGGTCTGGTTAATGGGCCTGTTTGTCAAGACGGGAAGGGCTAATTCAGCCCCAGGCCTCATTGGCTCCCTCTAACCAGCCACTGATGACAGAGAGCACACTCACATTCAGACCTCATTCACCACAGAGCATCAGCCTCATTAGAGAGAGAGAGGGCCTAGAAACAGGAGCTGGAACATGCACCTCAGAGCTGATACACACACTCATACTTACCCCCCCCACATACACACACACATACACACCAACACAATAACCCAGTGTACTCTGCATTGCTGCAACAGTCATACTGATCTGAACTGGATGGATGGATGTAAGGGGGTCAGCTGAAATCTCTCACTGACTGACTGTCTATTAGAATTTCTGCTCTACACTAAATCAAATCAAATTGATTTATAAAGCCCTTCTTACGTCAGCTGATATCAGAAACCCAGCTTAAAACCCCAAACAGCAAGCAATGCAGGTGTAGAAGCACGGTGGCTAGGAAAAACTCCCTAGAAAGGACAGAACCTAGGAAGAAACCTAGAGAGGAACCAGGTTATGAGGGGTGGCTAGGAAAAACTCCCTAGAAAGGCCAGAACCTAGGAAGAAACCTAGAGAGGAACCAGGTTATGAGGGGTGGCTAGGAAAAACTCCCTAGAAAGGCCAGAACCTAGGAAGAAACCTAGAGAGGAACCAGGTTATGAGGGGTGGCCAGTCCTCTTCTGGCTGTGCCAGGTGGAGATTATAACAGAACATGGCCAAGATGTTCAAATGTTCATAGATGACCAGCAGGGTCAAATAATAATAATCACAGTGGATGTCGAGGGTGCAACAGGTCAGCACCTCAGGAGTAAATGTCAGTTGGCTTTTCATTCAGAGTATCTCTACCGCTCCTGCTGTCTCTAGAGAAGTGAAAACCGCACGTCTGGTGAACAGGTTAAGGTTCCATAACCACAGGCAGAACAGTTGAAACTGGAGCTACTCTGTATGTGTGAGGAGAGGTTAGTGCGATTAAAGACAGACAACAAATTGTTTATCGACTGTATCAAACCCAATGTCCCAATCCCTCTAACCTACAGGAGAGTCTGCCTGGCAGGAATTTCACATTCTGGCAATGGTTTGATGGGGTCATGGAACTCACAAAAAAACATCTCAAACCACACTGGAATGATGGGTAAGAATAACTTTTTAAAATGTCTAAATTCCTAAATTTCTACTCCAGAATAACCTGTGGAAATGAGGTTTGACTTGGATTGTGTGTTAGTGTAACATGAGATGCCTGCAGCGTGCACACACTGCCCAAGTAGACAGGAAAATGGACAGAGAAAAATGCTTAACTAAGCTAAAGGCCTCTTTTTGTTGTCGTTCGAATGGCAGCTGTAATGTGCTTTCTTTAGTGAGTCTTCTTGATAGATTGCACTTGGTGTTTTTCCTTCTTAAGCCCCCCTGCTGTTGCAGCCTCACATTTTGATTGCTTTTTTAATCTCAACGAGCCTCTACCAAAAGGCCCTCCCCACAATGGACACGGCTTTACCATAGCAACCACATAGATATTTATCCCTACCTGTAGTAGGTCACGAGGATAAAAGAGTGTGAGAGTGAGATTAGTTCTCTATGTGACTCTCTCTCTCTCTCTCTCTCTCTCTCTCTCTCTCTCTCTCTCTCTCTCTCTCTCTCTCTCTCTCTCTCAATCTCTCTCTCTCTCTCTTCCTTCCTCCGTTCTCTATGTACAGGGCGATCCTGGGATTTGTGAACAAGCAGCAGGCCCAGGACATGTTGATGTCCAAACCCAACGGGACCTTCCTGCTCCGCTTTAGCGACTCTGAGATCGGAGGGATCACTATCGCCTGGGTGGCTGAGAATCCCAACAAACCAGGTACTGACAATTCAACCAGTCAAGTGATCAATCAATTCATTATTTTGTCAGTTAGTCAATTAGTCAACAAATTAATATTTGACGGAGAAGGTCTGTAAAAATAGCCAAGTGGAACTATAACAAGTGTGTCTATGTTTCCAGGGGAGAGGATGGTGTGGAACCTCATGCCCTACACAGCCAAAGACTTCTCCATCCGCTCTCTGGCTGACCGCATCAGTGACCTCAACCACCTCCTGTTCCTCTACCCAGACAGACCCAAGGATGAGGTCTTCTCCAAATACTACACGCCACCCCTGTGTATGTACCTTACCTCTATTCATCTCTATAAAATAAATGATGACATATAATTATACTGTCATGTCTATTCTCTATATCTGTTGCAATTTGATCAGATAGAGGCTTATAACAGCCACACTGAGGAACATGTGAATGTGGACCATATCTACAGTCTGAACAAAGCGATTCTCCCTGTCTCTCCTTTCCTTGCCTTTCTCTCTTACAGCCAAAGCAGTGGATGGATACGTGAAACCGCAGATCAAACAAGTGGTACCAGAGTAAGTCTCGATCTCTCTCTCTCCTTCTCGCTCTCTGTGGCGATAGGGCTGATTTAATCACCTAACAATGTGGCCTGAATGCAGATCAACCATTAGGTCTTCACTCCAGATGGAGGAACCAATTAGAGCCCAGCATCCGCGGGCCTGAGGGCGCCTCTGTCCCTCTCATCACTGCACTTAGTAATGTCAGTCTGGGTAATGAGTTACCAGGGTCCCTATTGTTACCAAGGGTCTGTGGGCCTCTCAGTGGGAGGACTCCAGGTGCTGCTGCCCAGCACCCTGCCTAACCTGATCCTGCTGCTCAAAGGGACTGGTAATTCATGAAGCAGAGGAGGAGCAGGAGGAGGGGGTGGTGGTGAGGGATGCTGATGGAGGTTGCCGCGGTAACCGACAAAAGCTGGCGTTCAGAATGACGTTCTCTGACTCGTGCGCGTGTGTCTGTATGTCTTGTTTGTCTGGACCTGCAGGTTCACCACGACCAATCCTGACCCAGCAGCAAACCCCACCTACATGGATCACGGAGCCTCCCCTGTTGTCAGTCACCCTCCAAACTATGGCATATACCCGCCTATGTGAGTATAGATTACATATGTGTGCGTGCATGTGGGAGTGTGAGGTGTGTGTGTCTGATACCCTGTGTTACTAACTGGTTCCTGTGTTGTGAGGTGTGTGTCTGATGGCCTGTGTTACTAACTGGTTCCTGTGTTGTGAGGTGTGTGTCTGATACCCTGTGTTACTAACTGGTTCCTGTGTTGTGAGGTGTGTGTCTGATACCCTGTGTTACTAACTGGTTCCTGTGTTGTGAGGTGTGTGTCTGATACCCTGTGTTACTAACTGGTTCCTGTGTTGTGAGGTGTGTGTCTGATACCCTGTGTTACTAACTGGTTCCTGTGTTGTGAGGTGTGTGTCTGATACCCTGTGTTACTAACTGGTTCCTGTGTTGTGAGGTGTGTCTGATACCCTGTGTTACTAACTGGTTCCTGTGTTGTGAGGTGTGTGTCTGATGGCCTGTGTTACTAACTGGTTCCTGTGTTGTGAGGTGTGTGTCTGATACCCTGTGTTACTAACTGGTTCCTGTGTTGTGAGGTGTGTGTCTGATGGCCTGTGTTACTAACTGGTTCCTGTGTTGTGAGGTGTTTGTCTGATACCCTGTGTTACTAACTGGTTCCTGTGTTGTGAGGTGTTTGTCTGATACCCTGTGTTACTAACTGGTTCCTGTGTTGTGAGGTGTGTGTCTGATGGCCTGTGTTACTAACTGGTTCCTGTGTTGTGAGGTGTGTCTGATACCCTGTGTTACTAACTGGTTCCTGTGTTGTGAGGTGTGTGTCTGATGGCCTGTGTTACTAACTGGTTCCTGTGTTGTGAGGTGTGTGTCTGATGGCCTGTGTTACTAACTGGTTCCTGTGTTGTGAGGTGTGTGTGTCTGATACCCTGTGTTACTAACTGGTTCCTGTGTTGTGAGGTGTGTGTCTGATACCCTGTGTTACTAACTGGTTCCTGTGTTGTGAGGTGTGTGTCTGATACCCTGTGTTACTAACTGGTTCCTGTGTTGTGACAGGAGTGACTCCATGTTAGATGCTGACGGTGACTTTGACCTGGATGACACCATGGACGTGGCGCGACACGTCGAGGAGCTGCTGCGGCGACCGATGGAGAGCCAATGGAGCGGCCAGCAGTCGTGACCCTCAATCTCTGACCCCTGACACCAACAAAAGAACCCCGCACCTTTTGACATTTCTGATGGTTTAATTCCATTCCTTTCCTCCTGTTTTATTTCAGATAGCTATAATGTGAAATGTTAATAATGTTTGTGTTTTTTTCCTTTTTTCTTCTCAGCAAGCGAACTGCATGTCAGTGACCTTTTTTCAGTTTGTCTCCGTGCGTATCTGTAAAACAGACTAGGTATAAATGCAAAAAAACACGATGTTACAGTATTGTAGAAAAAAAAATCATTCAATACACGTATGTATTATCATTTGGTCAAAATTCTAACACAGATTTTTGAAGAGCACTCTCCACAACCGGTATGAAGTCATTTAAGCAGTTTGTTTAAATGTTTTTGTTTTTGTTTAGTTATTTTATTATTGTAAATGGTTTATCAACAGAGTTTTTTAATTCAATCCGCCCTCTGCCAAAAAAGAGAAAAACTTAAATGAAGAATTTGTTGTTGTTATTGACAACGTCATCGGATTTGTTGCTAAGGGAAGTTTCAATTAGTAGTATAATAATTCTGAATCTTTACACACTAAACTCCAAGCAGAATGGCTCTCATTTCATTCTCAGAGCACACTGAGTATCTATGTCACACACACACACGCACACAAGGATGCATCACACACACACGCACAGACTGTTGCATAACATACATCAGCTCCAGCTGAAACTTGGGGACTTTGGGCCCCCTCTACACTCACAGGGATATTTCAGTTTCCTTTATTTGCACACAGATGTAATGTAAATACAAGCATGTATCCAGCATGGCCACTCAGGTCTCTGGACAGCCCATAGAGATAGATAGAGGACTCATCATTTATATAACCTGTTTTTAACATGGCCATTGCCATTGAGGTCTTCCACCATTTTGAAGTTGTAAACTGAGAGGGGGGTTCCTATGGTTTGGGAGCAATCAGCCAATGAAGAAGAATAACATGTACTACTTTAGTACCTCAACGGTCCTGCGTATACTGTCACACAGACGCTTTAATGGCACAGATACAAAGATGAGTCCTCTATCCATCTCACCTCCATACCCCTGTAGATGATGTATGTGCCATCAACCTTACCTCTCATTACCTGTCTGTCTGTCTGTCTGTCTGTCTGTCTGTCTGTCTGTCTGTCTGTCTGTCTGTCTGTCTGTCTGTCTGTCTGTCTGTCTGTCTGTCTGTCTGTCTGTCTGTCTGTCTGTCTGTCTGTCAGTCTGGTGTTTTAAACAACTCATTTGGTCATGTCTTGTTATTAGTTGTGACGTCTAGTGTTGACAATCTACACTGCTCAAAAAAATAAAGGGAACACTTAAACAACACAATGTAACTCCAAGTCAATCACACTTCTGTGAAATCAAACTGTCCGCTTAGGAAGCAACACTGATTGACAATAAATTTCACATGCTGTTGTGCAAATGGAATAGACAACAGGTGGAAATTATAGGCAATTAGCAAGACACCCCCAATATAGGAGTGGTTCTGCAGGTGATAACCACAGACCACTTCTCAGTTCCTATACTTCCTTGCTGATGTTTTGGTCACTTTTGAATGCTGGCGGTGCTTTCACTCTAGTGGTAGCATGAGACGGAGTCTACAACCCACACAAGTGGCTCAGGTAGTGCTGTGGCAAGAAGGTTTGCTGTGTCTGTCAGCGTAGTGTCCAGAGCATGGAGACGCTACCAGGAGACAGGCCAGTACATCAGGAAACGTGGAGGAGGCCGTAGGAGGGCAACAACCCAGCAGCAGGACCACTACCTCCGCCTTTGTGCAAGGAGGAGCAGGAGGAGCACTGCCAGAGCCCTGCAAAATGATCTCCAGCAGGCCACAAATGTGCATGTGTCTGCTCAAACAGTCAGAAACAGACTCCATGAGGGTGGTATGAGGGCCCGACGCCCACAGGTGGGGGTTGTGCATACAGCCCAACACCGTGCAGGACGTTTGGCATTTGCCAGAGAACACCACGATTGGCAAATTCGCCACTGGTGCCCTGTGCTCTTCACAGATGAAAGCAGGTTCACACTGAGCACATGTGACAGTCTGGAGACACCGTGGAGAACGTTTTGCTGCCTGCAACCACCTCCAGCATGAACGGTTTGGCGGTGGGTCAGTCATGGTGTGGGGTGGCATTTCTTTGGGGGGTCGCACAGCCCTCCATCTGCTCGCCAGAGGTAGCCTGACTGCCATTAGGTACCGAGATGAGATCCTCAGACCCCTTGTGAGACCATATGCTGGTGCAGTTGGCCCTGGGTTCCTCCTAATGCAAGACAATGCTAGACCTCATGTGACTGGAGTGTGTCAGCAGTTCCTGCAAGAGGAAGGCATTGATGCTATGGACTGGCCCGCCCTTTCCCCAGACCTGAATCCAATTTAGCACATCTGGGACATCATGTCTCGCTCCATCCACCAACGCCACGTTGCACCACAGACTGTCCAGGAGTTGGAGGATGCTTTAGTCCAGGTCTGGGAGGAGATCCCTCAGGAGACCATCCGCCACCTCATCAGGAGCATGCCCAGGCGTTGTGGGGAGGTCATATAGGCACATGGAGGCCACACACACTACTGAGCCTCATTTTGACTTGTTTTAAGGACATTACATCAAAGTTGGATCAGCCTGTAGTGTGGTTTTCCACTTTAATTTTGAGTGTGACTCCAAATCCAGACCTCCATGGGTTGATACATTTGATTTCCATTCATAATTTTTGTGTGATTTTGTTGTCAGCACATTCAACTATGTAAAGAAAAAAGTATTTAATAAGAATATTTCATTAATTCAGATCTAGGATGTGTTATTTTAGTGTTCCCTTTATTTTTTTGAGCAGTGTATTTGGGGAGCTGTTTGGATGTGTGTAGGGGAACTGAGGTCACTGGGGTGTGTGTGGAGGTTGGGGTTTAGTTGGGAGATCTGAAGGAAAGTTCATTGCTAGGACTGATGGTAGAAGAGTCTCTATACTGGGTCCTTATTGGCTTAGTATAGTGCATCTGCTGAAGTACACTAACTACTCAATCCATAGACCTGAGATGACTAGTGGAGATCTAATTCAACTAATTTTACCATGGGGCAGAGATGCATGTTTTGAACATTTAATGCTAATTCCCTGCAATGCTACCAGTTTTGCCATGGGGTAGAGATACATGTTTGCAGTTCTAAAGCAAATTTCCTGTAATTCCACACATTTTGCCATTACTTATGTCATGTTAATGATATCTGAGTGAGTGACTAGCTCGACTAACTATCTGTTAGCGGACATGGCTAATTCAGTGACAAAACAGGAGAAAAACTGCTGATGCACAGCCACATTTCGAACCTTCACCTTCTAACTTTCAACAGTAAATTTAGACCCCAACTGATTAAAAAAAATCATAATTAAACGGCCCGGGCCCTAAGCGACCGCTTATATCGCTAATGTCTGGAGCCAGCCGTGATGGTACTCCTGTCTGTCTGCCTCAGTCTGTTCTCTCTCTCTCTGTCTATCTCTGTCAGTAAGCCTGTCTCCTGTTTGCTGTTATTACTGGTCACTGTTACTAAGTCTGCATGTGCATGTCTGTCTCTCTGTGATATAACATAAAACATCAACTGACAACCTGAGGAACAGATATATAGCTATGTCTGCAGACAATATGAGGCGCTTGAACACTTGACTCATCAGTCCTGAGCATGAAGGCCATTGCTACCTTAAAATGTGGGATATTTTGGCACTGGCTCACTCCCTGTCTTTCAGCCAAGATGTTGTAGTGGGTCTGTCTCCATATACTCCCAGCAGGATTAGTCTAGTACACTTTTACACATAGTACACTTTAGCTACCGCAGTTTAATAAAGCATTTAACGATAGATCCACCTGTTGCCGTGGCTTCGCTGTTCACCCCCACACTCCCCCCACATACACACACACGCACTTCTGAACCATTGGGCAATATCATGACGACAACAACACCACACAACCCCCACAGTCATATTACACACACACACACACACACACACACACACACACACACACACACACACACAACCCATCCCCTCTACTCATAAGCTCTGCCCTCTCAGGAATGAAGCCCTATGCTTGGTTGATGTATCATAAAAATGAAAAAAAGACAAATAGAGTCTCTGTCTATTAGTGGAGGCTGGTGGGAGGAGCTATAGGAGGATGGGCTTATTGTAATGGCTGGAATGGAACGGTGTCAAACATGTGGTTTCCATATGTTCTATGTGTTTTGATACAGTTCCATTGATTCCGTTTCAGCCATTACAATGAGCCCATCCTCCTATAGCTCCTCCCACCCGCCTCATCTGCTACCTATATAACGCATATATGAATTTATTTTCTGTACCATAATTCTATTTTATTACAGTATACTGTACGTCTGTGGCATGCCCCTCTGAATGTAATCCCCTTGCATGACCTGAGGAGGGTGTACGTATAACATTGCAGCCACTGCAACCTCTTAGGTTTCATCAGAAGTTTCTGAAAAAAGCCATATTGCAAACGGGATTCAGAAGAATGTTGCTTTTGTGTTTGTCCAGCTGACATTATTTAGTCTTTTCCTTATCTTTGTTTCTTTCATTTTCCCCTGGTCAAAGCAGCTAGTTTTTTTCTTTGTAGTTCTTGATTTCACTGATGTTTTTTGAAGAGTCAAAGCTACCGGGGAATTCTTGTGACGTGTCCTTTTTGTTGTTGTTACATTGTTCTGATCATTTCAAACTTGGATCTTTGCTTCACCTTAGTTAATCTATGTACTCTGGAAGCTGTGTATGAGTTCTGTGTTCTGTTCAGTGTTAGTTCCACGTTTGTGGTTGGGTTTTAGCACTTCGGTTGTGTTCCAAAGAAAAATGCAATTGAAGAAAAAAGTTTTATAAATAATTTCAACAGTAACATGTATAATGAAAAATAAGTTGTGACTGAATAAATGTAATGGTTTGTTTGTTCACATTCCATGTCAGTCTGAACTGCACCTTACCGATACTGTACATGAGACCATTTCAATAGAGTCCATTCAGAATGTAAACTCAAATTCCAATTCTTATTTCTTCTCATTGAGCATTGAAGCATTGAATTTAGTTTACTTTCTGAATTGACTGAATTAAAAAGCAATAGACCCAAACCCTGACCAGCCTTTCAACAGCCTTCTGACTGGGTGTGGGCATCATAGCACCGCTATAACATAGCAGCACTACATGCCTGTTTACACTTGACCTCTAACACATGTATACAGCAATCTGCATGAGCTGTGATCACTGCATGTTATACATTATAATTATCAGATCAGATTGCACTGAAGCACCATTGTGATTCTAACTTCCCACTAAGCCAAACTGCATTTAGACGGGCACATGTACAAATACTCACTCACTATACGTTTGGTGTACTTGAATGAAGAGACGCCAATAATCACAAGCAAATAAGGGGACTCTATGCAATGCAGCAGTGATGTTGATATTGAACTGCACCTCATTAACCTACAATCAGAAGTTACAACATCCATTTGAACTAAGCCCCTTTCCTCTTCCTATATCTAGGCTTGGATGGACTGACATGTCACTGCTTAGATGCAGTCTCTGATCCACCTCTTCCTATATCTAGGCTTGGATGGACTGACATGTCACTGCTTAGATGCAGTCTCTGATCCACCTCTTCCTATATCTAGGCTTGGATGGACTGACATGTCACTGCTTAGATGCAGTCTCTGATCCACCTCTTCCTATATCTAGGCTTGGATGGACTGACATGTCACTGCTTAGATGCAGTCTCTGATCCACCTCTTCCTTTCTTCCATTCTCTCTGTCTATATCTCTCTCGCTCTAAACCTTATGTCGCTCCATCTCCCTCCACACTGGTTCATGTGATCGGTTGTCCAGTGGCAACTCACATCTGCTATCTTGTGGCAGGAACACATATTGTCTCTGAGACACAGTAACGGACTGGTATGTACTGTCCCCTTAATGCCAGAGGGGCTTTTCTCTCCTGTCACTCAGGGCCCAAGGGACATGGAAAAGTGATTAGACAATTTAATTAACCTAATGCATGAACTGCAATCGACTATGACCCCATTGATTACTATAAAATATATTATGATTGTCAATCTCCTATGGAACAGACAAATCCAAGACCCACTGTTTGCCTTCTCAACAAATAACTCAATCACATTTACTATATTCTAATCTTTCTTTTTCTTCCATTTTTAAAAACATTAGACATGTCTGGAGGTCAGAGAGCGACTGTTGCTTGGATACGAAACTGCACGTGGTTGCTTGGTTACTGTTCAATATTCACAACAACAGCTTTAAAAGCGTTGGACAGAGAATACAATTCAATGTAACACAGCAGTAAGGCGAAATTGGCAATTGAAAAATAAATAGAAAACATGCAGTATACAGGAGGACACCGCTGTTTTCATTCAGTTGACAACAGACAATTCTGCAGATAAAACAAACAGAGATATTACCGGAAACGTTGACACAATAAAGCAGTACTTCCAGCAAAGGAAATGGTTCGAGTATTTAGGGCATGTGAAAGGGAAAGGAGGATACCTAGTCAGTTGTACAACCGAATGCCTTCAACTGAAATGTATCTTCCACATTTAACCCAACCCCTCTGAATCAGAGGGTGAATGTGTGGGGTGATTACAGTAGAATATTGTATACTGTAGTATAATAAGTTATACTATACAAATATAGTATTATAAGGTATTCACAGCCATATCTTACTGGACATTGGATTGGATATACTCAAGATAAAAGGCTCTGGGAGAGTTGCAAGTCTGGCACCCACCAGCAGCTATGTATAGCCTCGCTGCACAGGACTGAAATGAACCGCTTTTACAATGGAGCAAATGAGATCCGTCCTCTCGTTCTACCCTGTGACCACTAGATGTCCTCAGTGCCCAATGCGATTCCTGCACTCTACAATAACACGGGGAATGGAATGACCATTGAAACGAAGCATAATGCCTGTCAGCAGTATGCATAGGATGCATGTGGGACATGTCACGAGATGAACATGTTGTAACAGGAATAGAAAAACCACGACAGACGTGCTTTTTCAAATGAGCCCTTTTGTTCATATCATCATCCCAGCTCAATAAAGCTGTCTCTCAGTCTCTCCTACAGGTCAAACATGTGAATATTTAACCACGTCCTCCCCAGGAAACACCTTTCATCAGATAATTAAGATGCAAATTGGCACTAATTACCATCGTATTAGTCTATGCATACAAATGAATCTCTGTATCAACTCCAGTAATTAGGGGCGCCAGTGGAAGGAGGTCCAATCGAGGCACAAGGGGCACAGAAAACCCCAGCCCTGCTCTGATTGATAAGTAAAGAGTGTTAACATGGAGGGTGTTTAAGGAATGAGTTTAATTTCCTCCCTCCACAGAGGTCATGTGAGTGAGCACAGGAAGTGATGTGTAAGAGAAACAGAAAGTATGGTGGTTATGCTCTGGGAGGAATGCCCCCACACCCCCTGCTGCGGAGAGTCTCAGCTCACTTCACAAATAAACAAATGACACTTTTGGGGACTATTCAGCCTCATCCTGTGTCAGAGTTCCCTCTCGTAACAAACACTATTCCCCCTGACAAGACGTGGCATCTTCAACTGATTCTGTTAGGTAGAACTGCTTCTCTTATGTAGACAAACCCCTGTAGCTATTATTTTCTATATGTTGTGCATTGGTAAACAAGAATACCCTATCCATTTGTAATCAATAACTTGATTTCCTGTATTGATACATAATCATTCTCACCATGCCTGAATGAGTGAGGTAAGAGGGTCGTGACATCTGTGGTCAAATGTCTTCAATACAAGATATGGCCGGGTCACATATATACAGCAAAAAATGATCTGGCTTCTCCTGGAGAGGGGCTCGAGTGATCAGGGTTGAGGGGGGGGGGGTGTATGGATGGCTATCCCTTCATATGTCTGTGGTTCACGTGGGGGTCGAAGGGAGGGGAAGGGAGACAGCACAACTCCGGTTCACTTCCTGTCACAGGAAGCTACAAGCAACTTCAATGGAAATCAACCAGGGTGTGATTTAATTATTAGTGGCATGATAGTCAAATGGAAAGCAACGCTGCAACTGCTTTCATTTCCTTTTCTGTTGATCTCTCACAGCCTCTCTTGTATTCATTCTCTCTCTCTCTCTCTCTCTCTCTCTCTCTCTCTCTCTCTCTCTCTCTCTTCTATTCATTCTCTCTCTCTCTCTCTCTCTCTCTCTCTCTCTCTCTCTCTCTCTCTCTCTCTCTCACAGCCTCTCTTGTATTCATTCTCTCTCTCTCTCTCTCTCTCTCTCTCTCTCTCTCTCTCTCTCTCTCTCTCTCTCTCTCTCTCTCTCTCTCTCTCTCTCTCTCTCTCTCTCTCTCTCTCTCTCTCTCTCTCTCTCTCTCTCTCTCTCTCTCTCTCTCTCTCCAGCTCTCACTAATAATAATTCCATTCTCATCCCCAGTAGAGTAGGACCATCCTCATCTGCTCTCACGTCTTTCTTCCCTAAGTTGGAGGAGTGTTAGCACACCAGTTTGCAGTGATGCAGCATATGATAAGGTCCTTGGTTAATAAGTCCTAGTGTGGCTCCTCCGTGTGGGTCCTGGAGGGGCTCCTGTTTGAGGCGTGGGAGCCAAAGGAATTTGAAGATTAAAGTGAGACAGACTGGCTGGAAGGCTCGGAGCAGGACTTATTTCTGAAGATGCATAATACATGAATCAGAGTGAGAGAGAGAGAGAGAGAAAGAGTGAGAGAAAGAGAGAGAGAGACAGAAAGAGACAGAGAGAGAGCTACCTCACCCCAACCTCTCCCCTTCCTTCTTGACTTATTTTTCTCATCAGTAGTATCCCTCACCTCCATCTCTCCTTCTCACCTTTCCTCAATCTTTCCATCCACCCCATTGTTCTTAATTTTCCTCTCCAATGTGTTCATTCCACCAACATCTCCCTCTCTCTACTGCTCTCCCTCTCTCTCTCTTTCTTTCTCATTCTCACTCTCTCTCTCTCTCTCTCTCCCTCTCTCTCTCTCTCTCTCTCTCTCTCTCTCTCTCTCTCTCTCTCTCTCTCTCTCTCTCTCTCTCTCTCTCTCTCTCTCTCTCTCTCTCTCTCTCTCTCTCTCTCTCTCTCTCTCTCTCTCTCTCTCTCTCTCTCTCTCTCTCTCTCTCTCTCTCTCTCTCTCTCTCTCTCTCTCTCTCTCTCTCTCTCTCTCTCTCTCTCTCTCTCTCTCTCGCCCAGCATCTGAACTAGTGTGTTCTAGAAGAATCAGCTGTGTATAAATAATTCACATTGAGAAGTAGTTTCTGGTCAATGAGTACATAGACTGACCCGCTGGCTGGCTGGCTGTCTAGCTGGCTGGCTGACTGGCAGACTGACTGGTGTAAGACGGATGAGGCAGCTGCAGGATGTATGCTACTGCCCTCATTTAAGTTTACAGAAAGGAAGAAAACATATACACACACACACACACACAAACATGCACACTCTATCCTAGTTCACACTCCTTCAATTCAAAGACACATCAATGTCGTGGAAAACCACAGAGCAGCGGATCTAACCGCTCATCCATACTGCAGGATTCAGATTTGTTTGTTCTGACAAAAAACAAGCCACTTCTGGGTTTGATTATAATGACTTGGTTCGACAATAATGACCAAACACTCTGAGCATCTCTACCGCAGCAGCACACGATTTCTCTCCTTCCAATTGGCTGAGGTGTGATTTGTCCTTTCAGTGGGTTATAATAACTGAACTGTATTATCTGAGTGTTTATTGTTCATCATTCCTCAAATCAAATCAAATGTAATTAGTCACATACACATGGTTATCAGATGTTAATGTGAGTGCAGCAAAATGTTTGTGCTTCTAGTTCCAACCATGCAGTAATATCTAAGTAATCTAACAAATTCACAACATCTACCTTTTAGCACAAGTGTAAAGGAATGAATAAGAATATGCACATATAAATATATGGATGAGCGATGGCCGAATGGCTTAGGCAAGATGCAGTAGATGGTATAGAGTACAGTATATACATATGAGATGAGTAATGTAGGGTATGTAAACATTATATAAAGTGGCATTGTTTAAAGTGACTAGTGATACATTTATTACATCCAATTTTTAATTATTGAAGTGGCTAGAGATTTGAGTCAGAATGTTGGCAGCAGCCACTCAATGTTAGTGATGGCTGTTTAACAGTCTGATGGCCTTGAGATAGAAGCTATTTTTCAGTCTCTCGGTCCCAGCTTTGATGCACCTGTACTGACCTCGCCTTCTGGATGATAGTGGGGTGAACAGGCAGTGGCTCGGGTGGTTGTTGTCCTTGATGATCATTTTGACCTTCCTGTGACATTGGGTGGTGTAGGTGTCCTGGAGGGAAGGTTGTTTGCCCCCGGTGATGCGTTGTGCAGACCTCACTACCCTCTGGAGAGCCTTACGGGTTGTGGGCCGAGCAGTTGCCGTACCAGGCGGTGATACAGACCGACAGGATGCTCTCGATTGTGCATCTGTAAAAGTTTGTGAGTGTTTTTGGTGACAGGTCAAATTTCTTCAGCCTCCTGAAGTGAAGAGGCATTGTTGCGCCTTTTTCACCACGCTGTCTATGTGGGTGGACCATTTCAGTTTGTCCATGATGTGTACGCCGAGGAACTTAAAACTTTCCACCTTCTCCACTACTGTCCCGTTGATGTGGATAGGGGGTGCTCCCTCTGCTGTTTCCTGAAGTCCACGGTCATCTCCTTTGTTTTGTTGACGTTGAGTGTGAGGTTATTTACCTGATGCCACACTCCGAGGGCCCTCACCTCCTCCCTGTAGGCCGTCTCGTCGTTGTTGGTAATCAAGCCTACCACTGTAGTGTCGATGAATGATTTGGAGGCATGCATGGGCATGCAGTCATGGGTGAACAGGGAGTACAGGAGAGGGCTAAGAACGCACCCTTGTGTGGCCCCAGTGCTGAGGAGCAGCGGGGTGTAGATGTTGTTTCCTACCCTCACCACCTGGGGGTGTCCCGTCAGAGAGTCCAGGACCCAGTTGCACAGGGCGGGGTCAAGACCCAGGGTCTCAAGCTTAATGACGAGTTTGGATGGTACTATGGTGTTAAATGCTGAGCAGTTGTCGATGAACAGCATTCTTATATAGGTATTCTTCTTGTCCAGGTGGGTTAGGGCAGTGTGCAGTGTGATTGCGATTGCATCGTCTGTGGACCTATTGGGGCGGTATGCAAATTGGAGTGGGTCTAGGGTGTCAGGTAGGGTGGAGGTGATAGGATACTTGACTAGTCTCTCAAAGCACTTCATGATGACGGAAGTGAGTGCTAGGCGATAGTCGTTTAGCTCAGTTACCTTAGCTTTCTTGGGAACAGGAACCATGGTGGCCCTCTTAAAGCATGTGGGATCAGCAGACTGGGATCGGGATTGATTGAATATGTCCGTAAACACACCAGCCAGCTGGTCTGCGCATGCTCTGATGACGCGGCTGGGGATGCCGTCTGGGCTGGCAGCCTTGCGAGGGTTAACAAGTTTAAATGTTTTACTCACGTTGGCTGCAGTGAAGGAGAGCCCGCAGGTTCTGGTAGCGGGCCGTGTCGGTGGCACTGTATTGTCCTCAAAGCAAGCAAAGATGTCACGTTCGTTGTGAGGAGTAGACCAAGGCGCAGCGTGAATAGCGTTCCACATACTTTATTACAAAGTGAAACTTAACAAAAACAACAAAGAATCAAGTCCAGTACAGAGCGTACTAAGGCACTAACTGAAAACAAAACAATATCCCACAAACGCAGGTGGGAAAAGGACCACATTAAGTATGATCCCCAATTAGAGGCAACGATAATCAGCTGCCTCCAATTGGGAACCATACTCACACCAACATAGAAATATTAGACTAGAACACCCCCTAGTCAAGCTCTGACCTATTGCACCATAGAGAACCCCAAGGGCTCACTATGGTCAGGGCGTGACAAAAGAAGTTGTTTAGTTTGTCTGGGAGCAAGACATCGGGGTCCGCGACTGGGCTGGTTTTCTTTTTGTCGTCCGTGATTTGACTGTAGACCCTGCCACATACCTCTCGTGTCTGAGCCGTTGAATTGCAACTCTACTTTGTCTCTATACTGACCCTTAGCTTGTTTGATTGCCTCCCTCCCCTGATGGCGAAGATCCCGGTTTTGTCCCAAATGGCAACCTATTCCCTACATAATGCACTACTTTTGACCAGAACCCTATATGAGTTGTGGTCAAAAGTAGTGCACTATATAGGGAATAGGGTACCATTTGGGATGAAACCCTATTAGTGGGTTTGTCCTGCATCATTAGGGGTGAAACACTTTAACAGAATGATGAGTTTCTGTGAAGTCGTGTGATGGGGTTGAAGTAGATCGATAAAGATGTTTTGTGGAATTCATCAGCGATTTGCACAGAGATAACTGTCCCCCTTGTTTCTCAGATTTGTTAAATGACGACAGTGAAAGTGATTTAGCTAATTTGTGGTCAGAATTGATGACATAATCATTACAGATATTGTGGGTTTCTATCTGCAGCACTTGAATTCTGAACTGTGGCACAGGGATTGGTTGTGTACCACTTGTTCTACAGTATGAATATATACAGCAAGGATAGGTCTGTTCTGAGTCCTGTGCTTTTCATTCTCACCAATCAATAATGTGGAGGTGCCTGGTGTGGTGTTTATGTGAGTGAAAGCCATGTGACATTCTCTGTGGATTAGTGTTGATGATATGCCACTTCCTCTCTGATTGGGACTGAAGCCTGGCCTGAAAATAATAGTCGTCTCAGTAAGAGACTGCATGTAATATTTGGTTCTGGGTTCTGAGATTAAGTTGATAACGCCCATAGGGATATATAATATGAGGATCATCAGCATCAATCGAGATTTTTGCCCTTGCCACCAGAAAGGGCAATTTGTACTTAATGCAACTTAGGGGACTTTCTGAATTAATTATTTAACTAGGCAAGTCAGTTTCGAACAAATTCTTATTTACAATGACGGCCTAACCCGGCCAAACACGGACGACGCTGGGCTAATTGTACACCGCCCTATGGGACTCCCAATCACAGCCAGTTGTGATACAGCCTGGATTTGAACCAGGATGTCTGTATTGGTGCCTCTAGCACTGAGATGCAGTGCCCTAGACTGCTGCACCACTCTGGAATAACCAGTCTCCCTGATCGAAGTTTTGGCTGTGATAACAGATATAACAAATAAAAGCCTTAGGCAATAGCCTAATGATAAGACATATTTCATGCAAATACACTCACATTCCCCTGATACTCAGAGGAGGCTGGTGGGGGAGCTATGGGAGGATGTGCTCGTTGTAATGCCTGGAATGGAATAGAGGGAATGGTATACAAATAAATCAAACATTCCAGCCATTACAATGAGCCTGTCCTCCTATGGATCCCCCACCAGCCTCCTCTGCTATTAATAAGTTAATGTGTTTTATCCTGGAAATGGCTTAGGCTACAAGTTGTGGTGTGAATGAACATGAATCATTTCAGTGTGAGGAACATTAATAATTGAAGTGTACGTGTACGTGCGTGCGTGTGTGTGTGTGTGTGTGTGTGTGTGTGTGTGTGTGTGTGTGTGTGTGTGTGTGTGTGTGTGTGTGTGTGTGTGTGTGTGTGTGTGTGTGTGTGTGTGTGTGTGTGTGTGTGTGTGTGTGTGTGTGTGTGTGTGTGTGTGTGTGTGAATGAGCGCACAAGAACATGGATCTTGTAGGGAGGGGACAAGCGAGCAACTCACATAACAGCGCATTGTATATAGCTGCATCCCGCGGATGCACGTGGGGAAGCTTCTGATTTATCATCTATACGAGCGGATAGGAGAGTAGGGACCAGGCGAATAGAACGGTAGGACGGTCTTCTGCATGCAGCCTCGGCGCAAACAAGAAGCTTGGGGGAAAACGAAAGCGCGTGTAAACGCAAATTAACGCCTTTTTATTAGCCGGAAGTGTTTCTGAGGGGACTCCTTATGAATCCATGCAGTTAGCTAATTACACCAGATCACATACGGAGCACCATCTGTTTATTTTCGAGCGACAAGAGTTTGTTCAGCCATACGCGGTCGGTTCAATCAGTCTATCCTAGATTCAGTGGATTGCGCTTCGTCTGTGGACTGATGATCTTATGTGGTCTACACAGCCGTGGACGCATGTTTTGAAACAATGGGTCAATGTACTATTTTGAATGTGTTGCTCTAACGTCCGTGGATGATGGCAGGGGTACACGCTTCCGAGGCTGTGTCGGGACATTTGCTAAATCCTACCATTGCTGCCTCTCCGGCACAGGACGCGACACAAATAGCGGGGTTGAACAACAATGACGCCACCGTGCCGCCACCGATTGGCACCCGGGCATACCTGGACATTTCTGTGGCTGCCTTTGCCCACGGGCACCCGGTCTATGGGGCAGAGGGAGTTTACACCAACGGAAGGTACATGGACCACGGGAGTCCTCGGACTGGCAGCAGCAGCCGTGACAATTCAGCCGAAAGGAGTCATGGAGGCGTGAACACACCTTGCGGCATTATGAAGGTTGGTTTGTTTTCATAAAGCCTACTTTATCATGTCAAGTTAATCATAGGAAGCTCTTAAATGTTGCGTTAATGAGGGGAATCATCTCACAGCCCAGGCAAAACCACATGAAGCCTTCAGGTAGCCAGTGGCTAGCCCTCATTGTGATTAATTATATTGTGATGGACCCAGGGTTAGATGAACTGTTTGTTAGTGACAAAGCTGTAATAATAATAATAATAATAATGATAATAAAGGATGCTGAGTTGTTACTGTGTAACAAACTGATGGTGAGGGAAATCGGCAAGTCCCCGAGACAGTTACAATGTTACAAAGAAGTTAGGACTAACTGATCCAACGCTCTGAAGTTTGCGCGATGGCCTTCTGCGCTGATGGTGTGGGAAGCTGCTGCCGCGTCTGCCGTCGCTGCAAGGTTAGATCACCAAAGGTGAAATTAGATGCATGCTTTAGCTGCGCTCATAGCACTTTAACAGTTATGACGTTCCCTCCCTGGATAGTACAACATGCCTCTGTCGTCGAACTACGCTACTGTTCCAATAGACTTGTAAATATAGTACTATGTAAAAGCAAAACTGGCAATGCTGTTTACATCGTACTCAATCATTGTTTGTTGAACGTCAAGATGAGGCCTAGACACAAAGTCTGGGCTCCTTCAGGGGATTTCAAACATAAATGATAGTCACTATTTCCCCCAAGTCTCATGTCTCCTACTCCAGGGTGTCTTCAGTCAGATGGTGTAGCATGACAGAGACAGACAGAATGGGGGTGGGGCTTGTGGAGAAGCTCTGTGGAGAAGCTCTGTGGAGGTGGGAGTTTTTGGAGAGAGAGTGGCATTCTGTCATTACAAGACAGTTTTGCTTAGCAACTGGTATAAATCCATGAAGCTATCTATTTCCCCTGTTATTGAATTCCCCGTGGATGTGTGGGTGAACAAATCTCAACACTGCCTGCTCTCTGGTTTGGTGTGCTTCTCTGAGGTGTAGGGGAATCCTTGAGAAGATGAACAAGTCCCTGACTGTTGCTTCTCTTCACCCCAGGGTGTTTTGCCCCACTGATGAAACGCAAGGCTCTTCTTCCAGGACATTCCATGGAATAGTATAATACGAGGCTGAGGCCTAAATCCCTCCACTCCGAACTTCCCTCCAAAGGAACTGGAGCCATCTACTGACGTTCATGAGTTCAAACTTCATAACAGAAATCTGGCAAGAATGCAGAGCGGATCATGTTGTCAACCTGCTCTAGGACTTAAATCCTCTAAAGCTTATTCTCCGAATGTACTGTCCTGTTCATATGCCGTTGTATTGTTGTACTTATAAGGCGTTGTTGCAGTATTTCTCGTGATGCACATTGTAATAAACATGTTTAGAGGTTTTCTTCTGTAAGTCAGCTCAGCTGTGTGGCAACATTGAACTCTCATCAACTGTTGCTATCGGAAGGACCCAGGATCTACCATCAAAGATGCTGGACAAATAGAACCAGTGAAGGAGACTCATTCTTTCGCTAGAGCAATGCATCTATAATGTAGAGACTGCCTCGCCCCAGTCAGATAAGAGTTCATCGTCCGTGTGGCTGATGTGATTTGCGTTGAGGAAAGTTCACCACTGGATTTAGGGTCAACACTTTGAATGCCAGGCGTGAAATGCCAGTTGACGGACAACTCACCATAGGTTCTAAGTGTGTGACTCTGTCAGGCTTGCCTGTGATAACCCAATTAGATAACCTTGTCCTCTTTTAGCAGCGCATCAGAGCATCATTGTCGTTTCCTGTTCTCATTCCAATATGGATGTGTTGGTCCTACAGCACACTGACGTCCACTGTTATTCCTGTATGTCTCCTAAAGGCCTACTCGTATCCCTGGGCGTAAAATAGTCTATCTGAAGGGTTAGTGTTCTGGAACCGCTATCACAGAACAGTTAGGGTCAGCGGTTCTCTGCTGCGAATGCAGCCAAGAGGGCATGTTTATTCATAGAATCAGAGAGGAACGTCGCAACACAATGAACTTCGTCGTCAGTCACAACATGGGGAACACACAGATAGAGAGTGGCATGATGGGAATCTGGGTCAGCTCTCCTGTAGTAGAGTTTGGCGATATGGACCTAAAAAAATCCACATTGTGATAAATTGCCTGAATTGATGCAATAATGATAAATAGAAGGATAGTTTATAACATTAATGTGCAACACGTTTTTTAAACGTTTCCTTTAAACTACTTACTTACTACGAGTCTGATGGTTGTAGCCATCAACTGTCCCATGAACAATCACCCACATTAACAGACTTACTTCATGTCAAACTTCACGTTTCTCTAGTACAGGCTACGTATCATAATGAATGATATCAGGATAAAAGATCGGTATGGTCAATCATTTTTGGTTTATTGTCCTAGCTCTATCCTGTAGTGTGTTGTGGCGCTAGTGTAGTTAATGTGTAGTGTGTTGTGGTGCTAGTGTAGTTCATGTGTAGTGTGTTGTGGTGCTAGTGTAGTTCATGTGTAGTGTGTTGTGGTGCTAGTGTAGTTAATGTGTAGTGTGTTGTGGTGCTAGTGTAGTTAATGTGTAGTGTGTTGTGGTGCTAGTGTAGTTAATGTGTAGTGTGTTGTGGTGCTAGTGTAGTTCATGTGTAGTGTGTTGTGGTGTTAGTGTAGTTAATGTGTAGTGTGTTGTGGTGCTAGTGTAGTTCATGTGTAGTGTGTTGTGGTGCTAGTGTAGTTAATGTGTAGTGTGTTGTGGTGCTAGTGTAGTTCATGTGTAGTGTGTTGTGGTGCTAGTGTAGTTCATGTGTAGTGCGTTGTGGTGCTAGTGTAGTTCATGTGTAGTGCTGCTGGAGCTTCAGTTCCCCACACACACACATTTCATCAGCCTGAAACATGAGCTGAGGGGTCTGAGCGGACTAAAGGGGGGAGTGGGGTAGAGAGGCAAATGAGCAATTACAGCATTGTGCTCATTACAGAGTTATCCCCGAAGATTGAAAACAAACCTGTTGTTTTTTAAACCTCCTGTTTGGACTTGATGTGTCAATGTATGGCGTGAGGGAGCAGTGGAGAACCCATCCGTGTGTATATTGTTGAACCAGCCAAATCGTGCAAGGCTGTCACCCCCTTGGAGTGGTGAGTGACTGTCCCATGGGAGGGAAGGGGGGGTTTCTAAAGTGGTTGGAGAGGACGGGTACAGGTTGACGGGGGCTGTTCCAGTCTGTTTTCTTTTTTAAGCAGGGCTGTGGACAGCTGCAGGCTCCTGCCCTGCCTGCCTCACTTTAGCTGACTGTTGGGAAGACGCCCGTCTGCCCGCCAGCACAGACCAAGAGAGGGATAGGAAGGATCTTCCCCCAGCACTGTTGTGACCAAAATTAGTTTCTTTATTTCCCTCCCTCTATTGCACGCTCTGAGAGGGTTTTGACCCCTGGAGCAAATAAAAGGTCAGTCTTATTCAGAGCGGTTACTGGAAAGAATGAACATTGTCAGCATGACAAAGCAGAGAAAAAACATGACGGATAAAATAATAACAGATGTTGTACAGAGTAATACACAGAACCTTAACCACGGGGCTTTGTGGTCACGGAGCTAGCTGTTGGGACCTACCATACAGCCCAACTGCATGCCACCACACCCATCCCCTCCCTCTCTTCACCACCTCCTCACCCCAGTCCCCAGTCATGTCACTGAGGGGCAGGACATCAGCTCGTTCCTGTCATTTATTAAACCCCTTTCCACTTTATTAACCCAGTGTGTCCTACTCCTGGTTGGCTAAAAGTCTGGCTAACAGTAATTCAGATTGCTGTCCTGTACCAGTCCTGGTCACATGGCTCTATAATACATTAGTCAAGCAGTCAGAGAGTGTGAGAGTGAGATTAATTCTCTATGTGACTCTCTCTCTCTCTCTCTCTCTCTCTCTCTCTCTCTCTCTCTCTCTCTCTCTCTCTCTCTCTCTCTCTCTCTCTCTCTCTCTCTCTCTCTCTCTCTCTCTCTCTCTCTCTCTCTCTCTCTCTCTCTCTCTCTCTCTCTCTCTCTCTCTATCTGTCTCTTTGATAGACAGAGATATGTGTCTGTTATAGAGATAGAGAGGGGATACTTTTTAAATAGATGGCGACGGTCTTCAATGATGTTTTAAGGAATGTTTTGGATCTGCGGTATCTGAAGAACTCTGATTTGAGGGCAGCAGTCTTACTTACTCCTTTAAATCTAGGTCATATCTAAATCCAGCTCCAGTCGCATTCAAGGAAAGAGATGATTCTCGGTTATACATGTAGAAAGGAATCTCATTCTCAATCGAGCATAGACTCTGAGGTGCGTCTGTCAAACCATTCCCCCTGTTCTGGTGGTGTGGTGGGGGAAATTCCGTTCTAGAGCTTTACCCAATATCCACTCCTTGGCTTTGGATGAAACCTCACCCCCCTCCAGTCATTAAATACATAAAGCCCTTAGAAGTTTACCCAGATGTCTCATAGTCTTTATCTGATAGTTCGGCAGTGCCAGAAATTCCCACGAGCCCCTGATTGATCCCTTTCCCGCCAATGCTGCCCTGGGCAAACACGGGATTCTATCCCCCAACGTTGAATCATGGGATTTTCTTCAGGCACACCAGGATCGGAGAAGCACCAAACTCAGTCAGATCCTTCTTAAATAACACTGATTACATGCTGATGGATCCCACCGGTACCGCTTGGCGTGCGGTAGCAGAGAGAGCAGTCTATGACTTGGGTGGCTGGAGTCTTTAACAATTTCTAGAGCCTTCCTCTGACACCGCCTAGTATAGAGGTCCTGGATGGCAGGGAGCTCAGCCCCAGTGATGTACTGGGCCGTACGCATTACCCTATGTAGCGCCTTGCGGTTGGATGCCAAGCAGATGCCATACCAAGCGGTGTTGGAGCCAGTCAAGATGCTCTTAATGATTCTGAATATTAAAGAACACAGTTAATGTCTCCTCATCTCCATCACTATGATAGACCACCCAGAGACATCATGGGGATTAAGTTGTCGTAGGCTCACTCTGGACAGAGGACTATGAGTTGAAGAGGAGGCAAAGGATGAGGAAGAGGAGTAGGGGGGTAGATGACAATGGATTTGGATCATGGCAGATGGATGTGCTCAGTCTTCTGCGACTCTCTTGGCTGTTGATCTCAAAGCAGCCATCTGTGAAACGCACACATTTCAAATACTTTATAAGGATCCAAAATTAAGCATTGACATGGGAAGGTCGCACATATTGCATCATGCATGTGCACAAGCACCTAATGCACCTAGTCCCAATCCTCCTCTCATCCCAGGCACCTAATGCACCTAGTCCCAATCCTCCTCTCATCCCAGGCACCTAATGCACCTAGTCCCAATCCTCCTCTCATCCCAGGCACCTAATGCACCTAATCCCAATCCTCCTCTCATCCCAGGCACCTAATGCACCTAGTCCCAATCCTCCTCTCATCCCAGGCACCTAATGCAACTAGTCCCAATCCTCCTCTCATCCCAGGCACCTAATGCACCTAATCCCAATCCTCCTCTCATCCCAGGCACCTAATGCACCTAATCCCAATCCTCCTCTCATCCCAGGCACCTAATGCACCTAATCCCAATCCTCCTCTCATCCCAGGCACCTAATGCACCTAGTCCCAATCCTCCTCTCATCCCAGGCACCTAATGCACCTAGTCCCAATCCTCCTCTCATCCCAGGCACCTAATGCACCTAGTCCCAATCCTCCTCTCATCCCAGGCACCTAATGCACCTAGTCCCAATCCTCCTCTCATCCCAGGCACCTAATGCACCTAGTCCCAATCCTCCTCTCATCCCAGGCACCTAATGCACCTAGTCCCAATCCTCCTCTCATCCCAGGCACCTAATGCACCGAATCCCAATCCTCCTCTCATCCCAGGCACCTAATGCACCTAGTCCCAATCCTCCTCTCATCCCAGGCACCTAATGCACCTAGTCCCAATCCTCCTCTCATCCCAGGCACCTAATGCACCTAATCCCAATCCTCCTCTCATCCCAGGCACCTAATGCACCTAGTCCCAATCCTCCTCTCATCCCAGGCACCTAATGCACCTAGTCCCAATCCTCCTCTCATCCCAGGCACCTAATGCACCGAATCCCAATCCTCCTCTCATCCCAGGCACCTAATGCACCTAATCCCAATCCTCCTCTCATCCCAGGCACCTAATGCACCGAATCCCAATCCTCCTCTCATCCCAGGCACCTAATGCACCTAATCCCAATCCTCCTCTCATCCCAGGCACCTAATGCACCGAATCCCAATCCTCCTCTCATCCCAAGTTCAAACAATCAACACTAACAGCAGGAGACCGCAAGCTCTTGGACATCAAGTTTGATTTTTGGTGGTAAAATGTTACGATAAATGAAAAGTAAATAGTGTGTACTCTTTGTTCAAAGTCCATAATGCTTGGGTCCATTTTGTGGATCATGAGCACAAACACTAGCAAATGCCCATCCTCCTATCCCAGTTGAAAGCACAGTTTGAACAGTGAACAGATTTCTCTGACTGGCATTTTCTCAAGCACCTCTTTTCTTGCCAAATCCTTTTGAAGACAGATGCATCATAATATCCAATGTGAGGGTTTCTCGAATATTTGAGTGCCTCACAAATAAACTAATCTTAGCCGCTCAAACACACAGAAGCATTTGGTCTCTTTGTCTGTCCCATATGGGCAGTGAAGCGTCGCGCTAAAGATCCCTGTTTGGTCCTAAACTATTTACTGTGGCACCTGGCCAGGGCTTCAGAGCAGAACTCTTGTAACAGTACTGAGAGAAGAGTGAGTAGTAGAACCATGCTCTTGTTTCATGGGGGGCTCTCCTGAATTTTTATTACATATCTTTCCTTTATCTGTGTCGCTTGGGGATAATGACTTGTGCTAAGTGAACAGGAACCTCAATCAGCTGTGTGTGAAATTGGGGCACAGATAAAGAAGAGCCTTTTGAACTGATTTGTTTGGACACTGGGGTGTGTGGGTAGATGCCTCATTTGAATGTGCCTTACAAAGCAACAGTGATGATGCTGACAGACAGAGGCAGTGGTAGGGTCCTCTGACGTCAGAAGAGCAGCGAGGATAACATTGGATTCTGGAAAAAGTCTCATCAAAATGTCTGTTAACGTATCTGAAATGAGGTTCTCAATTTGAATAAAAACGTGGCTGTTTGATGTGAGAAGTGAAGCGGTATGGGGTTTTAGAGTCCTTCAAAGGGTGATCTACCGATCTGAGGGTTAATTGCTGCACTCGGGCCATTTGAAATGGAGAAGTAACGATGAATAGTATACTGACATTATCCTCTCAATATTTCCCAGGGTCCTTTGGGCCACTATGGCGCTGGGGTGATGAAGGAATGTGGCGGTATCGCTGCAGCAACAGCCACTCCGACAGTCTCTTGTCATCTGACATGTCGTTTGGTGGCCTTTCAGATCTCACTTCCCCTCTCTGACTTAAGTGACTTCCTTTGATTGGATGTCTAGCTCTTCTTTTTGATCTGAGTTTTGACTGAAGGAAAGACATGGAAAATAGAGAGAATAAAAAACATGTCATAAAAAGGATATGGTGGTCGAAATGCTGAAGTACAACAATGAAAAGAAACCAAATGTCTTTTCATTGTCATTTTAAAACATTAAATATCTATTAGAGGTTGACCGATTATGATTTTTAATACCGATACTGATTATTGGAGGACCCCCAAAAAAAAGCAGATACCGATTAATCGGCCGATTTATAAAAAAAATGTATTTGTAATAATGACAATTACAACAATACTGAATGAACACTTATTTTAACTTAATATAATACATAAATAAAATCAATTTAGCCTCAAATAAATAATGAAACATGTTCTATTTGGTTTAAATAATGCAAAAACAAAGTGTTGGAGAAGAAAGTAAAAGTGCAATATGTGCCATGTAAGAAAGCTAAAGTTTAAGTTCCTTGCTCAGAACATGAGAACATATGAAAGCTGGTGGTTCCTTTTAACATGGGTCTTCAATATTCCCAGGTAAGAAGTTTTAGGTTGTAGTTATTCTAGGAATTATAGGACTATTTCTCTCTATAGCATTTCTATTTCATATACCTTTGACTATTGGATGTTCTTATAGGGACTATAGTATTGCCAGTGTAACAGTATAGCTTCCGTCCCTCTCCTCGCCTGGGCTCGAACCAGGAACACATCGACAACAGCCACACTCAAAGCAACGTTACCCATGCAGAGCAAGGGGAATATCTACTCCAAGTCTCAGAGCGAGTTACTAGTCCAACGCTCTAACCACTAGGCTACCCTGCTGGCAAACGCAGGAAAGTGCTGTTTGAATTAATGCTTACGAGCCTGCTGCTGCCTACCAACGCTCAGTCAGACTGCTCTATCAAATCATAGACTTAATTATAACATAATAACATGCAGAAATACGAGCCTTTGGTCATTAAAATGGTCGAATCCGGAAATTATAATCTGGGAATCAAGACGTTTATTCTTTCAGTGAAATACTGTTCTGAATTTTATCTAACTTGTGGCATCCATAAGTGTAAATATTCCTGTTACACAACCTTCAATGTTATGTCATAATTACGTAAAATTCTGGAAAATTAGGCGGTCCAAACTGTTGCATATATGCGTGCAATGAACGCAAGAGAAGTGACACAATTTCACCTGGTTAATATTGCCTGCTAACCTGGATTTCATTTAGCTAAATATGCAGGTTTAAAAATGTATACTTCTGTGTATTGATTTTAAGAAAGGCATTGATGTTTATGGTTAGGTACACATTGGAGCATGGACAGTCCTTTTTCGCGAATACGCACCGCATCGATTATATGCAACGCAGTACACGCTAGATAAACTAGTAATATCATCAACCATGTGTAGTTAACTAGTGATTACGATTGATTGATTGTTTTTTATAAGATACGTTTAATGTTAGCTAGCAACTTACCTTGGTTTACTGCATCCGCGTAACAGGCAGTCTCCTCGTGGAGTGGAACGAGAGGCAGGTGTTTAGAGCGTTGGACTATTTAACTGTAAGGTTGCAAGATTGGATCCCCCGAGCTGACAGGGTCAAAATCTGTCGTTCTTGTAATGAACTTCGTCTGTTGTTTGTAGAAAGTCAGACCGAAATGCAGCGTGTAGGTTACTCATGACTTTTAATGAAGCTAATACGGTACATGAAATAACGGAAGAAGAAAACAACAAACGAATGAAACTAATACAGCCTATCTGGTGACTAACACTAAGACAGGTACAATCACCCACGAAATACAACGCGCACTCAGGCTGCCTAAATACGGTTCCCAATCCGAGACAACGAGAATCAGCTGACTCCAATTAGGAATCGCCTCAGGCAGCCAAGCCTAACTAGACACACCCCTAATAATACACACTCCCAATTAATACAAACCCCAATACGAAATACAACATATAAACCCATGTCACACCCTGGCCTACCCAAACATATAACAAAAACACAAGATACAATGACCAAGGCGTGACAGAACCCCCCCCCTAAGGTGCGGACTCCGGGACGCACCTCAAGAGCATAGGGAGGGTCCGGGTGGGCGTCTGTCCATGGTGGCGGTTCTGGCTCGGGACGTGGACCCCACTCCATAAATGTCCTAGTTCCTCCCCTACGCGTCCTAGGATAATCCACCTTCTCCGCCGACCATGGCCTAATAGTCCTCACCCTGATCCCCACATAACTGAGGGGCAGCTCGGGACCGAGGGGCAGCTCGGGACAGAGGGGCAGCTCGGGACAGAGGGGCAACTCGGGATAGAGGGGCAACTCGGGATAGAGGGGCAACTCAGGATAGAGGGGCAACTCGGGATAGAGGGGCAACTCAGGATAGAGGGGCAACTCAGGATAGAGGGGCAACTCAGGATAGAGGGTCAACTCAGGATAGAGGGGCAACTCAGGATAGAGGGGCAACTCAGGATAGAGGGGCAACTCAGGACAGCAGGGCAGCTCAGGACAGAGGGGCAGCCCGAGACAGAGGGGCAGCCCGGGACCGAAGCAGCCCAGTACTGAGGGGAAGCCCGGTACTGAGAGGGAGCCCAGTACAGAGAGGAAGCCTAGTACTGAAAGGAAGCTCAGTACTGAGAGGAAGCTCAGGCAGGTAGTAGGCTCCGGTAAATCCTGGCTGGCTGGTGGACCTGGATGATTCAGGTTGTCTGGCCGATCTAGGAGATCTTGGCAGACTGGCACTTCTGGCGGATCCTGGCAGACTGGCACTTCTGGCGGATCCTGGCAGACTGGTGACGCTGGGCCGACTGGCGGCGCTGGGCAGACAGGAGACTCCGGCAGCGCAGGAGAGGAGAAAGGCTCTGGCTGAGCTGAACAGGCGATGCGCACTGGACGCGCTGGGCCGACTGGGAGCACTGGTGGCGCTGGACAGACAGGAGACTCCGGCAGCGCAGGAGAGGAGAAAGGTTCTGGCTGCGCTGAACAGGCTGGAGACTCCGATAGCACAGGAGAAGAGAACAGCTCTGGTTGCGCTAAACAGGCGAGGCGCACTGGAGGCCTGGTGCGTGGTGCTGGAACTGGTGGTACTGGCGCGAGGACACGCACAGGAAGCCTGGTGCGGGAAGCTGCTACCGGAGGACTGGTGTGTAGAGGTGGCTCTGGATAGACCGGACCGTGCAGGCGCACTGGAGCTCTTGAGCACCGAGCCTGCCCAAGCTTACCTGGCTCGATGCCCACTCTAGCCCGGCCAATAGGAAGGGCTGGTATGAGTCGCAGCTGGCTCTGCACCCGCACTGGAAACACCGTGCGCTCCATAGCATAACACGGTGCCTGCCCGGTCTCTCTAGCCCAACGGTGAGCACAGGGAGGACTGGTGTGTGGAGGTGGCACAGGATGGGCTAGACCGTGAAGACGTACTGGAGATCTTGAGAGCAGTGTAGGCACAGGACGTGCAAGGCTAGGGATGTGCACAGGAGGCCTGGTGCGTGAGGCTGGCACCAACTTCACCAGCTGACTAACACGCACCTCAGGTTGAGTATAGAGCGCTAACTCAGGTGCTATTAAATCCCCGACACGATCCGTCGGACGAATATTATATCTATAGCACCAAGCTAGCAACTCCCTCATTACTCTTTCCAACCGCGTCGCCATGCTGCCTCCTCATACTTGCGCTTTCCCCGTTACCTTCGGTTCTCGCTCTGTATAACCGTGCTTTCCTTTTCGATTCCATATGTGTATAGCCCTCTTCGCATTGCTGTAGGGAATCCCAGGCGGGCTCCTGCACTCGCACTGGGTCGGCCGCCCACCTGTCGATTTCTTCCCACGTCGTATAATCCTTGCTTCTGTTGTCCATAACGTCCACCTTCAGATCCTGCCAGTTCACACACTGCTCGGTCTGTGAATCGTGGTGGGTGATTCTGTAATGAACTTCGTCTGTTGTTTGTAGAAAGTCAGACCGAAATGCAGCGTGTAGGTTACTCATGACTTTTAATGAAGCTAATACGGTACATGAAATAACGGAAGAAGAAAACAACAAACGAATGAAACTAATACAGCCTATCTGGTGACTAACACTAAGACAGGTACAATCACCCACGAAATACAACGCGCACTCAGGCTGCCTAAATACGGTTCCCAATCCGAGACAACGAGAATCAGCTGACTCCAATTAGGAATCGCCTCAGGCAGCCAAGCCTAACTAGACACACCCCTAATAATACACACTCCCAATTAATACAAACCCCAATACGAAATACAACATATAAACCCATGTCACACCCTGGCCTACCCAAACATATAACAAAAACACAAGATACAATGACCAAGGCGTGACAGTTCTGCCCCTGAACAAGGCAGTTAACCCACTGTTCCTAGGCCGCCATTGAAAATAAGAATGTGTTCTTAACTGACTTCCCTGGTTGAATAAAGATTAAATAAAGGTGTCCAAAAATACCTATTTCTGATTGTTACGAAAACTCGAAATCGGCCCTAATTAATCGGCCATCCTCTAATATGTATGACAAAGATGAAAATCCGAATTGGGAATCGTCAGAAAGAATTTTAGAGACGGTATTTTTCAGAAGGTTGTCCTCCGGAAGGTTTTGTGACCTCTTAACAGTTTTAGCTTCTTCTCCCAAAGTGTTAATCTCTAGCATTACTTCTGATCGAACAGGGGTTAACTAACCTTTGATGTTTCTCCCTCCCCTTCACACACTGTCCTCCATTGCCCTCTGTTGCATAATGTCAGTGTGTTAGATGGAATGTTGTCTAGGGATCCAAAATCACTCGAGAGCCCATCAACGCCCCCCCTCCCCTCCCCCCCTTCTTTTTTCTCTCACACCACCCAAGACTGGCACCTTAAGTATCCAATTCCCACAGTAAAATACCAATGGAGGAGGCTTGAAACCCTGAAACTCCATCTTCAGTCTAATCCCACTAACAAGATTTAGGGAACGGAAAATAATCACTTTCTGTTCCAGGATTTTTATTCTTTCCCCCTTAATTTAAGTGGTAGAAACGAGAGAATAACAGGTAAAAACCACAGTGGTTCCTCCTGTATTACCTGATCTGTTTGATTTGGCCAGCAGTGGACAATGTCTACACGTTCACACCACTGCATTCGTATCTCCCTCGTTACTTCCTCTCTATTCCTGCCCAGGGGCATTTGTTGTTACTAGTACACTGAACAAACCAGCTCTGCACTTCCTTCAGGCAGGGTAGGGGGAAGGGGAAAAGGATAGGGGGAAGGGGAGAAGGATAGGGGGTAGGGGAGAAGGATAGGGGAAAGGGGAGAAGGATAGAGGAAAGGATAGGGGGAAGGGGAGAAGGATAGGGGGAAGGGGGATAAGGATAGGGGAAAGGGGAGAAGGATAGAGGAAAGGATAGGGGGAAGGGGAGAAGGATAGGGGGAAGGGGAGAAGGATAGAGGAAAGGATAGGGGGAAGGGGAGAAGGATAGGGGGAAGGGGAGAACTGTAGTAGTCTGAGACATGCTGAAAGCCAATCATAATTGAGAGGTAAATCCTTCACAATTACAATGAGCTGAGAAAAAAACGTAATGATAGAACGCCTTAACTGACCATAACAGGAAGGAGGAAGTGAGGTCGCTGACCTTGGTCCCTCTTGACCCTGTGGTTGAGTGTCCGTGTGGCAGGAGTCAGAGGATGATAAGCGGTGAGGGAGGGAGCTGAGTGTTAGAGGGTAGAGAGGTCTGTACCTCTACCCACAGCCTGCCTAGTTCACAGAGTGGCAATTATAGTGCTCTCGTGCCCTGACACTGTCAGAGAGGACACTGCTCTAGTCAAGCGTAATAAATGTGTGTGTGTGTGTGTGCTACAGAGTGTGTGTTTGCATAAGTGAGAGCTGAGAGTGAGACTTTGACATTACACACTGTCACAATGTGTTTTGCACATAACACGTTGCAGCGCGGACACTTTGCCCCTGGTTGAATATAGGGATTCTGCAAGTGTGTGTTCGTCGCTTGGAACAGAGCAAGAGAGTGGAGGTGTAAACTGTCCTACAGGATCAGGGACCCGTGGCTCTGCTGGTACTGTGCCTCCTCTGCTGGTGCTGTGCCTCCTCTGCTGGTGCTGTGCCTCCTCTGCTGGTGCTGTGCCTCCTCTGCTGGTGCTGTGCCTCCTCTGCTGGTGCTGTGCCTCCTCTGCTGGTGCTGTGCCTCCTCTGCTGGTGCTGTGCCTCCTCTGCTGGTGCTGTGCCTCCTCTGCTGCTGTGTTTAAAGAGCTGTTTCTGTGTTGCCTCTCCCGCCACATGTGGCCTCGTTCTGTTCATTTCCTCTATCCCCACACAGTGCTAAAACCCCAGTCCACAGACCTACACCAGTCAGCAGCCTATGTATAGGCTGTGGTGGGATTGTCTGCCCTACGATAATGAGCACATATCTTTCATTTGTTCTTAGCCAACCAACCAGCATCCTCAACCAGCCGAATGTTTTGAATCAAGCCGAATGTCCTCAACCAAGTCCAATGTTGTCAACCACGTCCCTGTGTATCTTTGTGGCTGTGAAGTGAAATGTGATGGGGTTAGTGTATCATCCTGCTGTAGATCACAGGGGCCCTCATAGAGAGGGGTCCATCATGCAGAGGGCTCACACAGTCAGTCAGTCTATTACAGTACTTGTGTATTGACCTGTGTGGTTGATGATTGGCAGGCCAGATCATGCCAGCCACTCACAGATGGTGCCACGGCTTGGCAAAGGATGAGGAGGAAGAACTGGGAGGTGTGTGTGCTTGTGTGCTCAGTCATGTGTTTCTTTAGGACATTTGTTATCTTTCGTTAAGTGTGTGTGCGTGTGTGTGTGCTTGTTTTGAGTGAGTCTGTCTTTCTGGCTGTGTGTCATCTGAAATGGAATTTGCCAAGCGAGCAGACAGCAATTTCTCACAACAAGGGAAAATTCCTTGTCCTCTGTGACAGTCGATTTAGAAACAGAAAATGAACAGTTTGTTTCTTTGTGATGGAATGAGATATGTCTCATTCCAATTGAGCACTTCCCTTTGGACTTGTGTACATGTATGTGTGTTTGCACGTACATGCATGTGTTCGTCTGTGCGTATGTGTGAGAGAGAATGAGCAACATAGAAAAGGCGATCTGTGTACACTGGGTGGGAAAAGTACCCAATTGTCATACTTGAGTAAAAGTAAAGATACCTTAATAGAAAATGACTCGAGTAAAAGTGAAAGTCACCCAGTAAAATACTACTTGAGTAAAAGTCTAAAAGTATTTGGTTTTAAATATACTTAAGTATCAAAAGTAAATGGAATTGCAAAAATATACTTAAGTATCAAAAGTAAAAGTATAAATAATTTCCCATTCTGAACATTAAGCAAACAAGGCGGTTTTAAGACAGCCAGGGGAACACTCCAACATTCAGACATCATTTACAAACAAGGCGGTTTTAAGACAGCCAGGGGAACACTCCAACATTCAGACATCATTTACAAACAAGGCGGTTTTAAGACAGCAAGGGGAACACTCCAACACTCAGACATCATTTACAAACAAGGCGGTTTTAAGACAGCAAGGGGAACACTCCAACATTCAGACATCATTTACAAACAAGGCGGTTTTAAGACAGCCAGGGGAACACTCCAACATTCAGACATCATTTACAAACAAGGCGGTTTTAAGACAGCCAGGGGAACACTCCAACACTCAGACATCATTTACAAACAAGGCGGTTTTAAGACAGCCAGGGGAACACTCCAACATTCAGACATCATTTACAAACAAGGCGGTTTTAAGACAGCAAGGGGAACACTCCAACACTCAAATATCATTTACAAACAAGGCGGTTTTAAGACAGCCAGGGGAACACTCCAACATTCAGACATCATTTACAAACAAGGCATGTGTTTTAGTGAGTCCTCCAGATCAGAGGCAGAAGATGACCAGGGATGTTCTCTTGAGAAGTGTGTGAATTGGACCCTTTTCCCATCCTGCTAAGCATTCAAAATGTAACACGTCCTTTTGGGTGACAGGGAAAATTTATGGAGTAAAAAAGTACTCAAAAACGTTGTCAAAAATGTAAATAGTAAAGTACAGATACTCCAAAAAACTACTTAAGTAGTACTTTAAAGTATTTTTACTTATGTACTTTACACCACTCTCTCTGTGTGTGACGTGTCTGCTTGTGTTTGAGCATTAAAGTCAGTCACTGTGTGTGTGTGTATTTGTGTTTGTGTCAGTGTCTAGAGAGAGAGAGAGAGAGAGAGAGAGAGAGAGAGAGAGAGAGAGAGAGAGAGAGAGAGAGAGAGAGAGAGAGAGAGAGAGAGAGAGAGAGAGAGAGAGAGAGAAAGAGATTGGATTCTGTGTATGTGTCAGTCAATGTCTCGGAGAGGGAGATGGAGAGGGGTAGAGATAGGGGGAGGGAGATGGAGAGGGGGAGAGAGAAGGAGATGGAAAGGGGGAGAGAGAGGGAGATGGAGAGGAGAGGGAGATGGAGCGAGAGGGGGAGAGAGATGGAAATGGAGAGGGGGAGAGAGCGGGAGAGATGGAGAGGGGGAGGGGAGAGAGAGGGAGAGGGGGAGAGATGGAGAGGGGGAGGGAGAGAGAGGGAGAGGGGGGGAGAGAGGGAGCTGGGGAGAGGGGAGGGGGAGAGAGAGGTAGGTGGAGAGGGGGAGAGAGGTAGATGGAGAGGGGGAGAGAGAGATGGAGATGGGGAGGGGGAGAGAGAGGAAGATTGAGAGGGGGAGGGGGAGAGAGAGGTAGATGGAGAGGGGGAGAGAGAGGTAGATGGAGAGGGGGGGAGAGAGAGAGAGAGAGAGAGAGAGAGGGAGAGGCGGAGGGAGATGGAGAGGGGGAGATGTAGAGGGGGAGGGAGATGGAGAGGGGGAAGGGGAGGGGGAGAGAGAGGGAGATGGAGAGAGTAAAAGCAGTGTTTGCCGAGTTTGTAATTTGATACTGAGACTGAGCAGTAACTAGAGACCCAGCACTGAGAGGAGAGCAGCAGAGAGTAGCAGGAGAGAGCTGTATTGCAGTACTCACACAAACATCTCTCTGTACCACCAGAAAGTGCTATGGGGACATGCAGAGGAGAAGCTGATCTTGTCTTAGTTTAATCAAATGAACTAATGTCTATTAATGCATGTCTTTTTTTGTGCATTGATAAAAACAGACTGGCAGGTGAATGATTAAATGGACACTAAGTTGATCATCGTTGCTTTACCTGTTGATTTGGATAAAATGTGCTGAAAGGGACAAGCAGTACAGCCTGTCAGAATCCTATCAGACCATCAGGACAAACCTTAATACAGCGACCCAGTTTAGAACGGCAGAGTGTTAGATAGGGACACGGATGAACCCTTTTAGAACCCTTTTAGATGGAATCAAAAGGGTTCTGCAGGTCAGGGAGAGAGGGAGGGAGGGAGGGAGGGATGAAGGGGGTGCAGTGGACTGGATCAGAAGCCAAGGACAGAAGGAATCCAATTGTATGTGTTAGAGGTTGCTGGATTGATGGAATTGGGCCTGGGGTTGGGGTTGGTCTAATGGGTCAGGGTGTGTGTGTGTGTGTGTGTGTGTGTGTGTGTGTGTGTGTGTGTGTGTGTGTGTGTGTGTGTGTGTGTGTGTGTGTGTGTGTGTGTGTGTGTGTGTGTGTGTGTGTGTGTGTGTGTGTGTGTGTGTGTGTGTGTGTGCGTGTGTGTGAGTGTGTGCGTGTGTGCGTGTGTGTGCATTTGTCCATGCTGTGTGTGTGTGTGTTTGCAAACATGTCCATGTGATTATATGTGTTGGGTGTTAGACATGGTTATCGCTAAGGGCTCAGACACACCAATAGCGTTAGCTGACCGAGAGTACTTAGCACCTCTGAACAGAGTGCGCACCGATTCTACATTGCGTGAAAATGTTGGCAGTTGGACGTCTACACTGGGTGGTCCCGAAAGCACAGCCCGCTGAATGATCAGCAGACAGATGCTCGATCCACATCGGAGCCTTAAGACATGGTCTTAGTACAAGGTGTGTGTGCGTGTGTGTGTGTGAGGGTGATTATACAAGGGATTGACCAGAGATGACTGAGGAAGTAAACCCCTGCTGTGCCAGCAGTAAGGGGATAACACATGGATCAATGCCTGCTACAAGACAGCTCTGTGGAGTGTTAGAACATGGATGGAGGTAGAGAGAGACAAAGGAAGAGAGATACAGGGCAGAAGGAGGTGGAAAGAGCTTGGCGGAGGGAGAGGAACCACATTGATAAATGGATAGAGAGGGAGTGCTTCTGTCCCAATTGGGTCTTTCTATAAATAATGGAGCCAATGTGTGACATTGTGGTAAAAAAAAATACAAATAAATGTCATGCAGTTCCACATGATTGAAAGTGAATACGTGCAAATTGGCCCATAACTCCAGCTATACAACAACATAGGACTATACATCCTTTAAGCAGGGTTCATTTTTATAAAAATACCTGTATTTAACCTTTATTTAACTAGGCAAGCCAGTTAAGAACAGATTCTTATTAACAACGACGCCCTACCAACAGACCAAATGCCTCCTGTGGGGACGGGGGCTGGGATTAAAAATAACTGCAGATAATAAATACAAATATAGCACTAAACACACATCACGAGAAGAGAGGCAACACAACACTACATAGAGACCTAAGTTAACAACATAGCAAAGCAGCAACACACGACAACACAGAATGTTAGCAACACAACATGACAACAACATGGCAGCAGCACAACATGGTAGCAGCACAAAACATGGTACAAACAGTTCTGGGCACAGACAACAGCACAAAGGGCAAGAAGGTAAAGACAACAATACATCATACAGACATTGACTATTCAAATTCAAGGACTTTTGCCAATGTATTGATATTCAAATTATTATTACTTTCTAAAATCTATGAAAATAATATTTTAAACCAACGTGGGAATGTTATTGAATATCGTTCTGATCCTCTCTTAAGGGAATTATTATCAATGACTAATCAACAGCTGGAACAAGTTGTCCAATGTAGTAAATCCTAACTGGTCCCCTAGTTTATAGAAAGACCCAACTTCACCAGGTCTCGGTACTCTATTGAGAAAGTGGACTGTCTGTTCTTTTTGATGTTTCCAGAAAGCCTTTTTCACAGCCTGTTTCCAGGAAAACTGAGGGACCAGGGTTGTGATAATTTCCATTCCACAGTTCAGGGAATTACACAGTTCAGGGAATTACACAGTTCAGGGAATTACACAGTTCAGGGAATTACACTGAGACTCCCATTTTTTCACTTTAAAATGTATGCCAAACAAAGCCATTGATTTCAAAGTTTAACAAACCAAAAAACTCTATACACAATAATTACTTTGAAAAATGTATACAGTAAATAACAATCAAATACATTTACTGGAAATCTGTGCATTTGCAAAGTTTGGTAACAGAATTGCAATAATATCACTACTATTGTCACGGGATACTAGGAGTGGTGGGTGGAATCAGGCGCAGAGAGCAGGGTTCAGTAGATCGTCAATTTATTCTCCGGCGCACAAAACGGTCACGTCAACATACGAGGCACATACAATTGACCAGCCCAAACACAGGACCAAATAGTCCGGAGAATACACACACGAAAACCACCATACGACAGAGTAACAAAAAACAATCCCGCACAAAACAAGGGCGGGACAACCTACTACATATAAGGACGCTAATTAAACTAAAATACACACAGGTGAAACTAATAAGAGAAAACCAACAGACAAACGAAAAAGGGATCGGTAGTGGCTAGTAGGATGGTGACGACGACTGCCGAGCACCGCCCGAACATGCAGGGGAGCCAACTTCGGCGGAAGTCGTGACAACTATATATTTTTTAACCCATTTTTTGTGATATCCAATTGATAGTTATAATCTTGTCCCGTTGCTGCAACTCCCGTACGGACTCAGGAGAGACGAAACAGGACCCTGCCATGCCGCACTGCTCACTTAACCCGGAAGCCAGCTGCACCAATGTGTCAGAGGAAACACTGTTCAACTGGCGACCGATGTCAGTTTGCAGGTCCCTGGCCCGTCACAAGGAGTCGCTAGAGCACGATGGGACAAGGAAATCTCGGCCGGCCAAACCCTCCCCTAACTTGGACAACGCCGGGCCAGTTGTGCGCTTCCTCATTGGTCTCCCAGTCTTAGTCAGCTATGACACAGCCTGGGCTCATTCCCAGGGCTGGCTGTAGTGACAACTCAAGCACTGCAATGCAATGTCTTAGACCACTGCGCCACTCGTGAGGCCCTATTTCATTATTTTTTACAAACTTTGTATCTGCACAGTTCTACATGTAAATGTGTTTTTGTAACATATTCTGTGGAAATTGTTAAAAGTAGTCATTGTGCATCGTGGTTTGTTAAACTTTAAATTATTTTTGTTTGGTGTACATTTTAAAGTAAGAAGATCTGCTGAGTCTCAGCGTAATTCCGTTACTGTGGAATTGCCCTTTAGTCAATTCAGGTAGTAAACTGAAATTACAATTTCAATTACACATTTGTCTCATAGAAATGTATTGAGTAAAATTGGAATGTGAGCTTAGTTCTTGAATCGACTCACTTGAACTGGATTTGATATCAACTCTGCCAAGAACATTTGGAAAGTCCCAGTACACTGTGTATTGCCTGTAGAAGTCCTTGTCAACTTGCCTGATGACTAAACGGAATTCTTCCACTGCTTCGTGTTTGTTACATACTTCAGTCTAAGACTCTGCCATTGTTCAATTCGTTTGTGGAGACATCAAAATGAGGGGTGTTGTACAAAACAAAGTCATCAGCAATGGGATCATATCTAACCAATTAGAGTATCAAAGCCAATGACACATTTTCTAAACTCCGCTTTACCCACGTGTGTTCTGCTTCTGGCCCAACCCATCGGTTTCTGGGACCAATCAGAACGGTTAGAATGTGTTTGCGTTCTACAAATCGTCAGGGAGGTACTCCGATCAGCACTAATTGCGGAGAATAAACTAACGTTCGTGGGCGTAGATCCATCGTAACAAGATCCATCATAGCTACATCCATCATAACAAGATCCATCATAACAAGATCCATCATAACAAGATCCATCGTAACAAGATCCATCATAACAAGATCCATCGTAACAAGATCCATCATAACAAGATCCATCATAACAAGATCCATCATAACAAGATCCATCGTAACAAGATCCATTGTAGCTACATCCATCATAATAAGATACATCATAACAAGACCCATGGTAGCTACATCCATCATAACAAGATCCATCGTAACAAGATCCATCGTAGCTACATCCATCATAACAAGACCCATGGTAGCTACATCCATCATAACAAGATCCATCGTAGCTACATCCATCATAACAAGATCCATCGTAACAAGATCCATCGTAGCTACATCCATCATAACAAAACCCATGGTAGCTACATCCATCATAACAAGATCCATCGTAGCTACATCCATCATAACAAGATCCATGGTAGCTACATCCATCATAACAAGACCCATCGTAGCTACATCCATCATAACAAGACCCATCGTAGCTACATCCATCATAACAAGACCCATCGTAGCTACATCCATCATAACAAGACCCATGGTATTTACATCCATCGTAACAAGATCCATAGTAACAACATCCATCGTAACAAGATCCATCGTAGCTACATCCATCATAACAAGACCCATCGTAGCTACATCCATCATAACAAGACCCATCGTAGCTACATCCATCATAACAAGACCCATGGTATTTACATCCATCGTAACAAGATCCATAGTAACAACATCCATCGTAACAAGATCCATCGTAGCTACATCCATCATAACAAGATCCATCATAGCTACATCCATCATAACAAGATCCATCATAACAAGATCCATCATAGCTACATCCATCATAACAAGATCCATCATAGCTACATCCATCATAACAAGATCCATCATAGCTACATCCATCATAACAAGATCCATCGTAGCTACATCCATCATAACAAGATCCATCATAACAAGATCCATCATAACAAGATCCATCATAACAAGATCCATCATAGCTACATCCATCATAACAAGATCCATCATAACAAGATCCATCATAGCTACATCCATCATAACAAGATCCATCGTAGCTACATCCATCATAACAAGATCCATCGTAGCTACATCCATCATAACAAGATCCATCATAACAAGATCCATCGTAACAAGATCCATGGTAACAAGATCCATCGTAACAAGATCCATGGTAGCTACATCCATCGTAAAAAGATCCATCGTAGCTACATCCATCGTAACAAGATCCATTGTAGCTACATCCATCGTAACAAGATCCATCGTAGCTACATCCATCATAACAAGATCCATGGTAGCTACATCCATCATAACAAGACCCATGGTAGCTACATCCATCATAACAAGATCCATGGTAGCTACATCCATCATAACAAGACCCATGGTAGCTACATCCATCATAACAAGATCCATTGTAGCTACATCCATCGTAACAAGATCCATCATAGCTACATCCATCATAACAAGACCCATGATAGCTACATCCATCGTAACAAGATCCATCATAGCTACATCCATCATAACAAGACCCATGGTAGCTACATCCATCGTAACAAGATCCATCGTAGCTACATCCATCATAACAAGACCCATGGTAGCTACATCCATCGTAACAAGATCCATGGTAGCTACATCCATCGTAACAAGATCCATTGTAGCTACATCCATCATAACAAGACCCATGGTAGCTACATCCATCATAACAAGACCCATGGTAGCTACATCCATCATAACAAGACCCATGGTAGCTACATCCATCATAACAAGACCCATGGTAGCTACATCCATCATAACAAGATCCATCGTAACAAGATCCATCGTAGCTACATCCATCATAACAAGACCCATGGTAGCTACATCCATCGTAACAAGATCCATCGTAACAAGATCCATCGTAACAAGATCCATCGTAGCTACATCCATCGTAACAATTGATGACGATGGTTGACATGTCAAAACAATGTATTTTTTACTAACTTGTGCCCACAATACCCAAGACCAATCTGTGAGTTAAGTTGACCATTGGAAAAAGAGCTCCTGTGTAAATACTGCCATGCAGGTTGGATTGAATTGAGCCCCTAATCTTTATTTTCAAGGAGTTGCACTTTTGCACCTTTCTTCCCGAAACAATACCACAATATATTTGAGTCTATATTTCCTTGCGCCCCATGGCGGAGTCAAACTTACACAGCAAGTGGCAATAGATGTGAGGAACTCTGTGCTCTTACCACTGTGAGTTAACAGTCCAGATTTGTGTTTGTTGGCGATGTCCATAATTACATTATCAGAGCTTGCCAGTGGACTTCTGGTAAGTATGCCTTAGTGAGAAAGTGTTGGGATCAGGTATAACTACATTTACCCACCCCCAAAATGAATACTTACATTTTTCTTTTTTACATTTCAAGGGGTTAGGCAAAGACTGAAATTGGGGTTGACAGTAAGACTTTCAAGGAACACTCCTGTGAGGAAAAGTAGATGTCACCGATGAGAGAAGAGACAGTGTGTGATGGGGGATAGGAGGACAAGGTTCGGCGGAGGTGACAGAGAGTAAGGAGAGAGAGAGAAAGGAAGAGAGGGATTCTGTTTGTGTGTGTTCTGTTTTGTGTGTTTATGTTTGCGTTGGGAAATCTGTTTCCCTGCCAGTATCCACTTCCTCCTGTGCGTTGTTTTGCAGTCACACGTGTTCCTGCTCCTTCACCCTTCAATGCTGTACCAGATTTCTCCTAATGTTTTCCATCCCTATTAATGGCCTACTACTCTCTCTCTCTCTGTCTCCAAATGACTCACGATCAGCACCTTGAATCAATTCATCTGAGTGTCTGAGTGAGAGTGAGTGAGTGTGTGCTGTGCTGTGGACCAGCAAGGCAAGGTTGAGGTTGAAGTGACCTGTTAGTTTATGTAACGGCTCTTGTGGGTGTTGATTGTGTGATTGGGATTGGCCCAGATAGCGGCACTCAAGTGGCCCATTCAACGTCGGCCTCACCACCCCTCTGTCTCTCTCTTTCTCTCCATCTGTCCAACAAACCCAGAGTTCAACAGGGGGTGACAAAATGACCTTATTATCCCAAAGCCAGTGACTAATTGAGGGCCTGGTTCTCTGCAGCCCCGGAGAGAAGTGGAGAGTAGGGGAGGGAAGAATTGGGGAGAGTAAAGGAGGGGAGAGGAGATAAAGGGAGAAGAAATTAGGGGAGGGCAGAGACAAAGGGAGATGAAAGGACTGGAGAGGAGAGGGGAGGCAAAACAAAACAAGCTGGCACAGATCCAAACCCTCCAGACCTGTGAGGTGGCCATTTTAGACCTACTAGAGGCCGTACATTATTTAATAACAATTATTTACCGTGATGTGTGTGTGTGTGTGTATGTGTGTGTGTGTGCACGCTCACAGGACTGCTTTAGATGAGCAAAGACTAGCTGCGTTGTGGGAGAATGTCGAGTAGGGGTTCAGGGAACCAAGATGCCCTATAAGGGTGGACCAGGGGACCAGCACTGTACGGGTTAACCAGCCATTTTCTCTTGTTTTCCACCCAGCTGACTGTTTCCCTGCTTCTCTCTATCGGGAGTTTATTGACATTCATGCTGTAGAAAGTCATGTTGCACACTGGGATTGATTGAATTCGCTCACAGGGTCCCGATGAGAAAGGACAGTAATTTCCTGGTGCCAGACTGTGTCAGTGAGTGTGTGCAAGCTCACACGTTTGCGTGTATGTGTGTGTTTGTATGTGTCTGCATGCGTGCATGTACGTGTGTGTGAAGGGGACGCAGGTGTGTGTTTACCCACCTGCCTGTCTGTACCTCCCGGCTGTGAGGAAGGGACATTGTCAGGGCCGCCTGAAAGTGGGGATTGTGGGAAAGCGTTGTGTGGCTGTGACAATGCAGTCCCCTGCGGAGCCACCACACTCTTACATGCCACTTCTGCTCTAGAGAGGGCCCTGGTGTGTGTGTGTGTGTGTGTGTGTGTGTGTGTGTGTGTGTGTGTGTGTGTGTGTGTGTGTGTGTGTGTGTGTGTGTGTGTGTGTGTGTGTGTGTGTGTGTGTGTGTGTGTGTGTGTGTGTGTGTGTGTGTGTGTGTGTGTGTGGCTGTGTGTATTAAATTAGTATGCTACTCTTGTATGCTGTGAATGTATTTTTCTTTCTGTCTGAAGGTATTTGTGGTGTGTGTGTGTGTGTGTGTGTGTGTGTGTGTGTGTGTGTGTGTGTGTGTGTGTGTGTGTGTGTGTGTGTGTGTGTGTGTGTGTGTGTGTGTGTGTGTGTGTGTACATGTGTGTGTGTGTGTGTGTGTGCCTGTATTAAATTGTACATGCTGTGTGTATTTTTATTTTGTCTGTGTGTGTGTGTGTGTACATGTGTGTGTGCCTGTATTAAATTAGTATGCTCCTCTTGTATGCTGTGAATGTATTTTTATTTTGTCTGAAGGTATTTGGTGTGTGCCTGTATTAAATTAGTATGCTCCTCTTGTGTGTGAATGTATTTTTATTTTGTCTGTGTGTGTGTGTGTGTGTGTGTGTGTGTGTGTGTGTGTGTGTGTGTGTGTGTGTGTGTGTGTGTGTGTGTGTGTGTGTGTGTGTGTGTGTGTGTGTGTGTGTGTGTGTGCTCTACTCTGGATGTGCCCTGAAACCTAAAACCAATACAGTATGTGTTAACGCTCTTTCCATTGCTTCTCTAATAATGACAGGAAACTCTCTGGAGAACTTTCAACAAGCCTAACTGCACCAAACAATCCATTAATTACAGGGTCACAGAGATTCTAGCTGGTCAATGGTATTGAATGCCTGTATACCAAAGTAATTACAGGGGAGGGAGACTTATAGGACATTCTAAATAAATCAGTTACAACACAACATGTAAAAGCTGTGTTTATCTTTACTGTCCGTCATGAAACCCTTTGATACATGTAGTCTGCTGACAGTAAGGCCGATGGTGGAGGCTGGAGGGTCGTTCACCATATCCCACCTTTCTGAATATGGGGAAGGAGGGAGCAGCTCTCCTCTCCTGTCTCATTTCCCTGTTAATTGCCTCTCCTCTACCTCTCTTCTCTCCATCCAGCCCCATTCATCGCCGATGGGGCCAATTATCTAGTCCTGTACATTACTATTTCAGCCCTGTGACAGAGAAACTGAGGGGGGAGGGGCGTACGCCCTCTGAGGGTGACACTTAGGGAGGAGGGAAGATGGAGGTGGGAGAGGGGTGTAAGATGGAGAAGGGTTTTAGGGTGGTAAGACAGAGGGGTTGACCTGGGGGGGGGGGGGGGTCGTTTCCTGACTTACGTCTCGGAGGTTAGAGAATGTTCTTTGAACCATAATGTTTTAAATCACACCTCCTAGTTATTCTAAGAAATATTGTATCTTTGTGGATTAGGTTAGATAACTGCTCCTGTCGCCTGCGCCAAAATGTCTCACATTGTCATATTGTCTCTCTCTGTTGAATCACAGTTTTAATGCTTACAGAGCACATTTGATATTTTAAGATATTTCCCTGTTTGTGTGTGTGTGTGTGTGTGTGAGAGAGAGAGAGAGAGAGAGAATCTGCTCATCTCTGGTGTCCAATATCTCAGATCCACCATCTCCTATCACCTGATCCCTCCTTGGAGATATTTCCAATTCAACATGTACGTTCTATTTCAAAAGGTTGACATTTCTGTCCCCCTGCATGGCACGACATGGAGCAGCAGGGCTCTGAGAGGGAGAGTGCAAGTGAAGTAGGAGCATGCAAGGAAATAAGAGGAAGGGAGGTAGAGAGAGGGGAAGAAAGAGATGGAACGGATGGAGGGGGGAAGAAAGCAGGAGAAGGAATGCCGCAGTGACCTGTTGCCACAAGAAAAGGGCAACCAGTGGAGCCCAAACACCTTTATAAATACAACCAACCAATATTTATCTGTTGATTTATTTTCCATTCCCTTTCATACTACAACTATTAGCACCCTGTTTGGACACTGTACATAGCTAATAGTATAACATTTGTGTGTGTTAACTGTTCATTTCTGATGGCTTATTTCACTTTTTTTCTTCTCTTATATTTCCCATGGAGGGAGTG
>NC_060188.1:25349015-25369015 GCF_021184085.1 Oncorhynchus gorbuscha | reverse complement strand
CATATCCTGATGCATGAACATGTTTGTGTGCAGTCACTTGTCTATTCTATGTTTGATCTCCGTGTTGGGGCTGTCATGCATGTACACTAGTTAGCGTGTAGCTAGCCTGTTGCGTATGTGTCAGTGAGTGTGTAGACTAAAGAGGCTGATGATGATGGGGGATTCCAGGTGCCAAATGGCTTGGCTCAGCTCAGTCCCCTGAGGTGTCACTACCTCTCTGTTGAGTCTCTATGAGAGGGAGACTGATGCTAGGATATAGTGCATCTGTACCAATGGAGTGGGTAGCGACTTTTATTACTGTTGATCTGATATAGCTTTATGTGGGGTTTCAGCGTAGGATTTAATGTGGCTTTTCAGAGTAGCTTTCAAAATGTTTGTTTATATAGGAACTGTACGGTATAACATGGGTTTCAATGCACATCTTACCTACTGGGCACAGGCGTTAATTCAACGTCTATTCCAAGTTGGTTCAACGTAATTTCATTGAAATAACGTGGAAACAACGTTGATTCAACCAGTGTGCCCAGTGGGTGGTGACTACCTCTTCACGTAGCTCTTATAGGTATCATAGTCCTCCTCAGCACAGCAAAGGAACATGGTATTTGGCCATCTTGACCTTCTGTACTATCTCTGTCCTCACACCCAGGCCTGATTGGCTGATCTGGTGGCTTGGCTGAAGGCCTTGGATTGGTAGCACAGGGAGACAGGCTGTCCATTGGACCAGATGGAGAACGGAGGGTAGTCGGTGTACTGTAGTGTTTTTCATGGCTCCTGACTCTAAAGCCTGTTCCCCTGCTGGCTACTGCTCCTGGCTGGGGTTAATGCAATCTCCTATCCCTGTGGTGGTGGTATTGGAACAGGCTCCGCCTCAGCTGTGGAGATTATCTGGACTGTCTGCCCATGACATCAGACCAGGTTCTTCGTTTCAGGAAATGTGTGACGTTGCCTGGATGTATGGAGCTATGGAAGGCTTCACAGCTTCACAATGTAACATCATTCTGGCTCCATCATACTTGGTTTCAGGCAGTAAGGTATTGACTAATGGTGCAATGTAAGTGTTGTCTTTCTGTCTCAGAGATTTGTCCGGTTTTCTAGCGTTTGCTGTCTGACGTGAAGGCGTGACGGGGAGGCGATGGAAAGAGGATGTGCACAAGGCCTAGTTTTTACTTTAAAGTCAGAACATTAAAAGGAAGCAGTTGAGGGTGAACACCAGCTGAATAGTGCTGAGTCAACGGATCGGCGGAAAAACAGCAGTTTGTGTGTGTGTGTGTGTGTGTGTGTGTGTGTGTGTGTGTGTGTGTGTGTGTGTGTGTGTGTGTGTGTGTGTGTGTGTGTGTGTGTGTGTGTGTGTGTGTGTGTGTGTGTGTGTGTGTGTGTGTGTGTGTGTGTGTGTGTGTGTGTGTGCAGCGTGTAGGGAACAGCTGCGAGCTAGTGCTTCACAGGGTTTTCTGTGGGCGGTTAGGTTTTTGGGCAGGTTGCTGGGCAGACTGGAGTCTAAAAGGGGCTGTAAGTGGAAGTGTCTTGTGTGTTTATTGACTTTGTTAAATCCTCATATAGAAACTGGAATGTGGATGACTTTTGCATCCAGTGTGCTGACTCAGCATTAATCATACTACTCAGAGGTCCGAGGGACATCACATCCCCTCACATCATAATAAACAGACTTAATGTGAGGTCAGCAGCTCCACTCCTTATGTCTCACTGTCCTGCCCTCTATCCCCGACATCTCCCCTTCAACACTGCAGACATATGTCCCGGGGGAGGCCTTGAGTAGAGACTATGTTCCAGTCAGCAGCTATACACTCCGAGCACTCACAACTTCAGTCCCTATGCTGAAAATAATATGTTTACTTACATGTCATTTCCAAACATCGACATATATTCGTATATTTTGTAATATATGGACATATTACAAAATATTCCGTTTTCATATATTTCTAGGTATATGTTTATTTATTGAAATATATGGGTCTCTCACATCTTCAGTCCCCGTATAATCCCGCTATTGATGGTCACCATCATGTCTAACCTCATGGCTAACGGCTCAACACCATGAATCATGCCACTGTGCCGACTGAAACGACATACCGAGCCTGTTCGTTGCTTCTTCTCAGTGAGAGATGAATGCTCTTCACCCGTATCGCCATGGCAATGAGAGAGGGACGTACTGAACTGGATCCTTCACTGACATGCATCAGTGCCTCTGCACTTCCTACTGACGACGAATCCCCTGACCTGTAACAGTTACACAACAGGTTCTGAGTCCAGATCAATGTCCCATCCACTCTGGTTGTAAATGCATTGTCACACTCGTCTAATTGAATGGCGTACCCAAAGGTATTTCGTCAAACATTCAAATGTGACCTTACTGCCGGGATCTTTAGCTCCACCTACTCTCCACCCACTCAATGGCAAACAAAATCATGTGTATTGTTCTGTAGGTGCTGCTGACCTTGTGCAAGTATGAATTAACAAATGAAAGGGATCAAGATGCTGGGCAACCTAACCATCACCTCAACCCTCCACCCGCCACCCTTTTCATTTAATGAGGGGGCTGCGAGGTACTGAATAGATTTAGTGAACTTTCATCTTTAAGTCAATTTTTCTCTCATATTCAGCTGACAAATCTTATTCGGACATTATATTTTTGTTTCTTGTGAAGACTAAGATAGATATACTTACTGCCATGAAATAAAATGACTTACATTTCTGCGTCATTAGCTCAATGTGAAAGGGAGGATATATTTAGGTTTATTTGGTCCTTTATTGCGGTTGCAGTGTTCCTCTTGTTCTCTCTCTCTGTCAGCAAACACATGCAGAGTACAAAGTGTACACTACTGTATTCCCTTACCCATCTGCTGCTGTGTTCTACAGCTGTAGACCTTGACCCTGGTTGTGCTGGGAGAATGGAAGTGTATTGTAGCCTCGTCCCTGAGAGTGTTTGGACGGGGACGCGCCGTCACTCACTTTGACATCGAGCCAATTCAGCCATGTTGTAGATATTGTATGTGGAAGCTCTCATGGTTCATTAGAGCCCGGTCCACATCCCAGTACATCTGATACTGGCTAGAGTGTCTGAACCCTCACGCTGGCTCTTCTAGAGCAATAACATTACTCTGAGACTGTTAAGTCGAATAATTAAGTCCGTAGATGTTCAACCACAAGGAATATTGTGGTGTTGCGATTTTGACAGTGGTTTGTGCTGCCCCCACGGCAACATAGGCTTGATTACCAACAACGACGAGACGGCCTACAGGGAGGAGGTGAGGGCCCTTGGAGTGTGGTGTCAGGAAAATAACCTCACACTCAACGTCAACAAAACTAAGGAGATGATTGTGGACTTCAGGAAACAGCAGAGGGAACACCCCCCTATCCACATCGATGGAACAGTAGTGGAGAGGGTAGCTAGTTTTAAGTTCCTCGGCATACACATCACAGACAAACTGAATTGGTCCACTCACACTGACAGCGTCGTGAAGAAGGCGCAGCAGCGCCTATTCAACCTCAGGAGGCTGAAGAAATTCGGCTTGTCACCAAAAGCACTCACAAACTTCTACAGATGCACAATCGAGAGCATCCTGGCGGGCTGTATCACCGCCTGGTACGGCAACTGCTCCGCCCTCAACCGTAAGGCTCTCCAGAGGTAGTGAGGACTGCACAACGCATCACCGGGGGCAAACTACCTGCCCTCCAGGACACCTACACCACCCGTTGTTACAGGAAGGCCATAAAGATCATCAAGGACATCAACCACCCGAACCACTGCCTGTTCACCCCGCTATCATCCAGAAGGCGAGGTCAGTACAGGTGCATCAAAGCTGGGACCGAGAGACTGAAAAACAGCTTCTATCTCAAGGCCATCAGACTGTTAAATAGCCACCACTAACATTGAGTGGCTGCTGCCAACACACTGTCATTGACACTGACCCAACTCCAGCCATTTTAATAATGGGAATTGATGGGAAATGATGTAAATATATCACTAGCCACTTTAAACAATGCTACCTTATATAATGTTACTTACCCTACATTATTCATCTCATATACATATGTATATACTGTACTCTACAACATCGACTGCATCCTTATGTAACACATGTATCACTAGCCACTTTAACTATGCCACTTTGTTTACTTTGTCTACACACTCATCTCATATGTATGGGGTCCTTCTGTAGCTCAGTTGGTAGAGCATGGCGCTTGTAACGCCAGGGTAGTGGGTTCGATCCCCGGGACCACCCATATGTAGAATGTATGCACACATGACTGTAAGTCGCTTTGGATAAAAGCGTCTGCTAAATGGCATATATTATTATTATTATTTTGTATATACTGTACTCGATACCATCTACTGTATGCTGCTCTGTACCATCACTCATTCATATATCCTTATGTACATGTTCCTTATCCCCTTACACTGTGTATAAGACTGTAGTTTTGGAATTGTTAGTTAGATTACTTGTTGGTTATCACTGCATTGTCGGAACTAGAAGCACAAGCATTTCGCTACACTCGCATTAACATCTGCTAACCATGTGTATGTGACAAATAAAATTTGATTTGATTTGGATTTGATTTGATTTGATTTGAATGGAATATCTATCCATTATTCCAAGTACTGCCTACTTTATTAGCCATCGATCAGCGTCACCGGATCTCACCAACACAAGCCGGCGCCCAATCAATTCCTCGCTCTTCCGCCGACAGAAAGCCAAAGTCATCATCACTTCGAAAAGAGAGGGAAATATCTTGAATATCTCTAATATCCCTTCACCAGTCTTTCATTTGTAATTGAATTTAAAGCTCATGGAAAAATGAAGTCATTTTTTATTGCTGATCTCAGGTGCTTGTAGTTCTGCATTGCCTGTTGCCTCTGTGTGAGTCTAGTTCCCGTATCTCAACTAGGTGTTGGCCGCGTGACCGGAGCTGGAGCATCAGTTGTTCACAGAGTTTACTCTCAGACGTCAGCGGGTGCAAACGGAGCACAACCACCACCCTTCTACAAGTTAGATGTTGGAAATCACTTTAAAGGTACCGCGGTAAAGTCAACGAATCCGCAGAATCTCGACATCAAAGCTTTGCGTCAGTGTCTCCAACACAAGGCCCGGACTCTATTTTGATGCCAGGAACTCTTTGTGGCATAACACAATAGTGAACGACGTGAACATAGCGCTATCTTTCTCCCCCATCTCTCCCCCTGTGCATGTCTACCTCAGTACATCACTCGCGTTTCCCCCTTTTTCCTGGGCTGAGCCCAGTAATGTAGTGGTACGGCTGGTCTAAGAATGTAGTGTGTGTAAAACGCTGTAATAGGATGTAAATGGATTTCCCATGCCATTGCTCGGAAGGCTACGGGAAGAAAGGCTTCCATGCAGAGAGAGATCTGTCAGGCCCTTTGTCCACACTGAGAATGGATACCTACCGGCCTGGGATACAGATGCTCATTTGATTCAGCTGCGTTCGTATTCGCCACATAGGGCTAATGGGGTAGACTGGAGTTAGGGGCCAGGTAAGAAATGTTAAGGGACCAGTTCGTCGCCTCATGGCAAGGCGTGTATAGTGGGAAGACGGATGTTCTCGAAGAATATAACCCCAAAAATGCCCCACGATCATAGTTCAACTGTCGTACCCCATCAGAACCCAGAATATAAACGTGTTTTAGTCCAATGTTTGTAAACAATGTTAACATGGTTAAAGCGATCATTTTTGTATCATGGATGGTCAGTCCTTACATCCATAGCTCTGTCTGACAGGGGGGGGGGGGTCTCACAACGACAGGGCAGACTTTATTCAGACTAAATAATGGCTGACTATATAAGCGTCCTGTCCAGTGGATATGCTTGTACATTGAGCTGCTTTACGCTACAGAAACAGGCCCTATGGCCATTGCACAAGGCTTACTTGAGTAAGTAATGACCAAAATCTCATTAACTCCGTGGCACAATGTCGCTTATTTTCTTTTGAATGAACTGTAATAAACAGTCCAGAGTTTAGCTGGCAGAGCCAGATTAGCATTCGCTAAAGGCTTTATGCTTCTAACAGCTATACCTCGTGGTGTGCAGGCAGGGAGCCAGCACGGTATCTGAAAACGCTATCCAAACGCTATTAGTCTGTGATAAATGGTTTTAGAATTCACCGCTTTCAGTGACAGAATGCATTATTATTTATAAGAATGAAATTCAATACTGCCGTGTCACCTCACAATATTAGTTATTTTTCTTTAGCTCGTTCTCTGTCACTATATCGTTTGTTAGCATATAATTGACCTGCTATCTACCCGAGGCAGGTTGATGAGTGAAAAGCACAACGCGGCTACGCTGAGCTAAGTCGTCAAAAGGTCATTAGCTCTGTATGAATTCACTCATATGCCAGCAAATTGGCAGCTGATAGTTATCTTGTTTCAAAAGCAATCATCTGACATTTGATAGACATTGACATTTAGCCCATCAAAGTAAAGTGAGACTCGAGATAGAGGTTATTGTGCTATTGCAGGTGTTTGCCTAATGGTTCTGAAACTGTATAAGGAGATTTCTTGACCATGCTACCCCACCAGTTGTAGTCTACAACAAGGGTGAAGTTTTTTTCTCTCTATGGCCTGAGGTTTTTCATGATCAGGTAATGTGGTTAGGAATAATCTGCCGGCCCAATGAGATAATACTGAATGAGAACAAGGTAATGTATGCTAGATAGCACACTGGACTAAAGGAGTCTGTAGTTTGTCCTCTGTGTTGCAGCCTGATTCGCTGGCCGTGCCCGAATACCCAAATTAGCGTACTGCATACAACATACTTAAACTGCATACTATTTCCTCATCATCACATGCTATGTACTCATCATCACATACTACGTACTCATCATCACATACTATGTACTCATCATCACATACTACGTACTCATCATCACATACTATGTACTCATCACATGCTATGTACTCATCATCACATACTATGTACTCATCATCACATACTATGTACTCATCATCACATACTATGTACTCATCATCACATACTATGTACTCATCATCACATACTATGTACTCATCATCACATACTATGTACTCATCATCACATACTATGTACTCATCATCACATACTATGTACTCATCATCACATGCTATGTACTCATCATCACATACTACGTACTCATCATCACATACTATGTACTCATCACATGCTACGTACTCATCATCACATACTACGTACTCATCATCACATACTATGTACTCATCACATGCTACGTACTCATCATCACATACTATGTACTCATCATCACATGCTACGTACTCATCATCGCATACTACGTACTCATCATCACATACTATGTACTCATCATCGCATACTACGTACTCATCATCACATACTATGTACTCATCATCGCATACTACGTACTCATCATCACATACTATGTACTCATCATCGCATACTACGTACTCATCATCACATACTATGTACTCATCATCGCATACTACGTACTCATCATCACATGCTATGTACTCATCATCGCATACTACGTACTCATCATCACATACTATGTACTCATCATCGCATACTACGTACTCATCATCACATACTATGTACTCATCATCGCATACTACGTACTCATCATCGCATACTATGTACTCATCATCACATACTATGTACTCATCATCGCATACTACGTACTCATCATCACATACTATGTACTCATCATCGCATACTACGTACTCATCATCACATGCTATGTACTCATCATCGCATACTACGTACTCATCATCACATACTATGTACTCATCATCGCATACTACGTACTCATCATCACATACTATGTACTCATCATCACATACTATGTACTCATCATCACATACTATGTACTCATCATCACATACTATGTACTCATCATCGCATACTACGTACTCATCATCACATACTATGTACTCATCATCACATACTATGTACTCATCACATGCTATGTACTCATCATCGCATACTACGTACTCATCATCACATACTATGTACTCATCATCACATACTATTTAGCACGTAAAGTTGAGTAAAAAGTATGCAGTATGCCACGGCTCCTGATTGCCTCAGTTGGTAGGGCGGGGCCGAGTTGGTAGGGCGGGGCCGAGTTGGTAGGGCGGGGCCGGGTTGGTAGGGCGGGGCCGAGTTTGTAGGGCGGGGCAGAGTTGGTAGGGCGGGGCCGAGTTGGTAGGGCGGGGCCGAGTGTGGGTGGTTTTTCAATATTCAGCAGACATGCATCGCATTAATAACCAGCCTTATAATAGCTCATTTACAATTGAATGAATTTCTTCTAAACTCTGAGTAAAATAGGAAGGGAGTTCTAGGTCTACTCAGGCTGGTTATAGGCAGACTATCACATTGGACACATACCACAGTGGACCATATAACACATCTATCCTATTTAAAAAGGACTGAAGACCGAAACAGATCATTTTGTTCCATTTCAACATATTTATTAGTGAAACCAAAGAGCTGTAATATACAGTATATGAATGAAATCAAATAGTCTAGTACACACATCAAAACTTCAGTCCTTTGATGTACAAAGGGCTAAATGTGGACAGTCGGGTGCATCGCAAATTCAGAACCACTGGACAGCAGCATAAGAAACTAAAGCACTGATCATTGGGAATGAGATCAGAATGACCTCTAAGGCTTTGATCCATAAATATAAAAATGTAATAGGTCAACACATTTAGAAATCAAAAAATGGTTTACTATTTATTTTAAAAGCTCTGATGAAGAGGCCAAGAAACAGTTTTTTAGTGAGAAAACAGTCATCCATTTTGGGGAAAAAATTGATCATTTTAAGGAGACCTTAAACTACTTAGCTACATTTGAACACCACAGCAGAAGCTTTGGGCATCTTCCCAATTAAGTAGCCTTGTTTTGAAAAGAACTAGGGCCTATCACTCGCAGTCAAACTCTTCCAATGCACTGTGGAGAAGTGTGCACCGAATTCTACTAGATGAAGAGTCGAAATGAGTCTGACATCCGGGCATTTAATGTATACTCGATTTTCAAAATGTGGCATACTATTAAACTAGACTTTTTTCCCCCCCGCATGTTCAAATGGGGACTCAAGTACGGGTATTGGGCCACTGTATACAGAGATGTTTTCCTGTGTTTTTCCTGTTGAAGGTTAATCCCTTTCTGCACTCAGACTCAGAAATACGTCTGCTGTCTGAAGACAATGTTACAGGATTAGACCAATTGCTGCTTTTTTCTCTCCCTTGTGTTTGATCAGATTAGCTCAGTCGTGTGTGTGTGTGTGTGTGTGTGTGTGTGTGTGTGTGTGTGTGTGTGTGTGTGTGTGTGTGTGTGTGTGTGTGTGTGTGTGTGTGTGTGTGTGTGTGTGTGTGTGTGTGTGTGTGTGTGTGTGTGTGTGTGTGTGTGTGTGTGTGTGTGTGTGTGTGTGTGTGTGTGTGTGTGTGTGTGTGTGTGTGTGTGTGTGTGTGTGTGTGTGTGTGTGTGTGTGTGAGAGGATGCGCTTCAGTATGCCATCTCATCCTTCGGGTGTCCTCTCTGTCCTTCCCTTTACAAACGCATAGAGAGAGAGAGAACCAGAGAGAGAGAGAGAGAGAGAGAGAGAAAAGGGTAGAGATTTAAGCGCTTGTTCTCATTTTCTGTCCTGCCCTTTTCAGTCCCTTTTTGTCATCCCTCTCAATGTTTTTGAAATGTTTGTCTGGCGTTATCGCCTTCCTGCAATGTTACCGCAATGTTGCCTCCTACCTGTGCCAGTGTTGGGACGACGTTGCCCTTGTCCATAATTACTTTAGTAAATCAGGGTGATGGCTACGGTGGCACGTGCTAAATCACCGGCAAAATGACACAGGGGCTGCCAATTCCTCTGCCCCAATGATTAAAGAAGGTCCAGTAGCCTAAACACATTAGATTGATAAGAAGAAGAGAAATGGTGGCCGTATTTACTCCCAGTGAATATAGTGCTACTTTCTGAAGACATGGCTGATTGGAAGAAGGGCGAAACGACAATATTTCTGCTGGGCCGCGAGAGGACTTTCAGGATGAAGAGGGAGGAAAACGACTGCAGATATTTATTCTGGATTAAAGAGGAACCCGGGCCTGTAGAATTCCCTACCTGCAGGCAGTAGACAGACAAGCTGCCTGTGGTGTAGGCTGCTACAAGTGCTGTACGGGTTGGAGAGTTCACTAAGCCAGAGGAAACACCATTCATTTCCCAAGCAGAGACCGTGTAAAACAAGTCTGAGCTCCCTACACTCAAAACACTATTGATTTCTGTTGTTCGCATAGACGTTTCTTAATGGTTCAGTACTGAGCACACCTATTCGTTTTGGTTGAATAATTCAAGGAAACCTGTTTATCTTTGAGTCTAGCAGTATCTCTGTTGTTGAGCTTTAATTCAAGAGATATTCCAATCAGCAATGTGGAGTTTGAGTGACATGGTTCATTTATGTGATTAATAATGCTTTGTAGTGATGAGGATTTTTTGTGTTCCGAGTGTGTGCCTGCCTACGCCCTTGCTCCCCCAGCCCCCCTCCCCCCGTCAGCGACCCTGGTCCACCCTCCACGCTGTTGAACACCCACACACACATAGCACGGGTGGTCTTTCAAAGCATACACTCCACAAATAAAGCCTGTCGTTGTTGAAGCCACCAAGTACTGTACACTGTTCTCCCTCTTGAAACAAACAAAACAAATGCCTTACGTGGTCCCATGAGATTTATGAGTAATGCACTGTGTGTGTTTATGTGTGTGTGTGTGTGTGTCTGTGTGTGTGTGTGTGTGTCCTTTTATTCGTGCTTTTGAAATATTGTACCTACTGTGTAGGTTCAAGTTCGTTCACATGTATTTGTAAGTCATTTTTCCTCCTCTATCTTCATCTCTTCTATCTTTTCCAAACCTCCTCTGTCCTTTTCTCTCTCTGCAGCACCTCTCTCTCTCTTTCTCTCCCCATCTCTCTCTTTCTCTCTCTCACACACACTCTCCTCTCAAGGGTGTGATGTATACAGGGTGTGGTGGTCAGGGAGGCAGGGAAACGGAGGGGTCTGAGACCCACAGGAGAGAGACAGGGCTGGAGCGGGGTAGGGAGGGTAGGGTAGAGTAGGGTGTCCCTCAATCCCGGCTATCACCAGGCAACAGCAGTGTTAGCGCCCCGTGGAGAACCACAATGACAGGGAATAGAGAGGGACTAGCTCGGGCAGGTCCTCCCATAAACATTGCTGTGATGTAGCAGCTGAGCTGGGCTGTAGAGCTGCTGTGGTGGTGGTGGTGCTGTTAGTCTGCCTGCCAACACACAGTATGGGGCTACACATGCACTGCAGGAGAGGAGCCAAAATAACACTGGAGGAACCACTTAGCATCTTATCTCCTCTCTTTTTATCCTCCTTTTTTTGGCACTGCATTAAAATGTGTGTGTGTGTGTGTGTGTGTGTGTGTGTGTGTGTGTGTGTGTGTGTGTGTGTGTGTGTGTGTGTGTGTGTGTGTGTGTGTGTGTGTGTGTGTGTGTGTGTGTGTGTGTGTGTACCCGTGTGTGTGTGTGTGTGTGTGTGTGTGTGTGTGTGTGTGTGTGTGTGTGTGTGTGTGTGTGTGTGTGTGTGTGTACCCGTGTGTGTGTGTGTGTGTGTGTGTGTGTGTGTGTGTGTGTGTGTGTGTGTGTGTGTGTGTGTGTGTGTGTGTGTGTGTGTGTGTGTGTGTGTGTGTGTGTGTGTGTGTGTGTGTGTGTGTGTGTGTGTGTGTGTGTGTGGTGCTTACGTACCTGTGTTGTCTCCCTGTTTGATTGTGCCGTGCATATCATTCAATGATATCTCTGGAGAAGTGAACAGGTTCAGCTAGTAAGGGATTTATTTGAAAATGATTTAAACTTTTTCAAACATTCTCAATTTTGTTACAGGTCTAGCAATTAACCCAAGGCCGCCTGAATCTGACACATTTCATGCTTCATTTGCACGAGTTGTAATGAAACAACTGTTAAGACAGGCTGCGTTATGTCCTGATTCTCATTGAACAGGCGGTAGAGAAGTCTCCTGTTAGCTGAGTCAACCAGGGTCACATCTACAGTGGCACATAGGGCTGCATAATAATTGAAAAATAATAGAAGGATAATATCCCGAGGAATAAATACCCAACGAGGCTGCAGGATAGATAATAAGCAGTAGCAGCAGCATATGTGATGAATTAAAAGAGTTAGAGCAAAATGCTGGTAGCTATTTGGTTAACTATTTAGCATTCTTATGGCTTTGGGGAAGACGCTGTTCGGGAGCTTGTCGGCTCCAGACTTTGTGTATCGGTACCGCTTGCCGCGCAGTAGCAGAGAGAACAGTCTATGACTAGGTTGGCAGGAGTCTTTTTTGGGGCCTGCCTCTGACACCGCCTGGTATGGAGGTCCTGGATGGCAGGGAGCTCAGCCCCAATGATGTACTGGGCCGTACGCACTACCCTCTGTAGCGTTTTGTGGTTGGATGCCAAGCAGTTGCCATACCAAACGGTAATGGAGCCAGTCACGATGCTCTCAATGGTGCAGCTGTAGAACTTTTTGAGGATCTGACGACCCAGACCAAGTCTTTTAAGCCTATTGAGGAGGAACAGGTGTTGTCATGCCTTCTTGATGACTGTGTTGGTGTGTGTGGAGCATGTTAATTCCTTATTGAGGTCGACAGCGAGTAACTTGAATCTCCACTACAGCCTCGTCGATAGGTACGTGCTCGTCCCTCCGTTTCCTGTAGTCCACGATCAGCTCCTTTGTCTTGCTGACGCTGAAGAGAAGGTTGTTGTCCTGGCACGACACAGCCAGGTCACAGTCCTCCTCCCTGTAGGCTGTCCCATCGTCGTCAGACAATTCCTGCTCGTGTCTGCCGAGCATGGCTCTTGGATCGCTGAAGTGTAACGAGCGTCTGAAGTCGCTGGGTCCATTCCTTGTCGGTTCCTTCTGTCATGCAGGTGATCAGTTCTACCACCATCCTGTTGTCAGCAAAAGGTGTTGAAATTGCAATTGCAGTTGCTTAGAGAAAGAAATTAGGTGTTGTCACGCCCTGTTGTCACGCCCTGTTGTCACGCCCTGACCTTAGAGAGCCTTTTTATGTCTATTTGGTTTGGTCAGGGTGGGATTTGGGGTTGGCATTCTATGCTTTTGTTTTCTATGATTTTATATTTCTATGTTTTGGCCGGGTATGCTTCTCAATCAGGGACAGCTGTCTATCGTTGTCTCTGATTGGGAACCATACTTAGGTAGCCCTTTTCCCTCCTTTCCGTGTGGGAAGTTAACTTTGTTTGTGGCACATAGCCCTTAAAATATCCTAAATATAAACCATCAACGTAGTGTGAATACCATTAGTGTTAAATATGAGGTTTTTAGCATGACATATCCTTTATATATTTGTTGTCAATATTTTGGCACCAAACTGGTGCCCGTTGTGGAAAAAAGTCAATAGTTGGAAGAGTTGCAGAGTTCATTGAAACTAATGCCTTTGCTGATTCGAGGTTATTTTCATTAATTAGCCATTTCTCTCTTAACCGTATGGTTTATCCACTAAAACCTCATGGACAATATGGACATAGATATACAAAATGAACACTATATGTAAATAATACAACAAATGTGTTCAAGTATAAATGACCAAAATTATAATGGATTACCATAGATTATCTGTTAATGACCAAAATTATAATGGATTACCATAGATTATCTGTTAATGACCAAAATGACTGAAGATTCCGGTAAGTGTGGAAAATGACCAGTGGCTTTCCAACCCTAGCTAGACGTAATGCTGAGTAAATGATGATGAGGGACAAGGAGAGAGAGAAAGAAAGTGAGACAGAGGGAGACAGAGAAAAAAGCAGACCTGGGAGGATTCATTCCAAGGCAGATCATTGTCTCTGCTGTTTACGTGGCACAATAGATAGATGTTCCCTCATCACACTGAAGAAAGCAGCTTGTTTGCCGAGGAACTCCTTGGTGCAGAGTGGTGTTGTGATGCATAAAATAAAACTGAGTGAGTGGTTGTGTACACTCTTAGAAAAAAACTGTTCCTAAAGGGTTCTTCCGCTGTCCCCATAGGAGAACCCTTTTGGTTTCGATGTATTACCCTCGGTGGAAAGGGTTCTACGTGGAACCAAAACGGGGACAGTCAAATAACATTTTTAGGTTCTAGATAGCATCTTATTTTCTATAAGTGTAGTCATATCCAATACCTGGACCTGTAGAATGGGAGAAAATGAGAACACAGCCTTGGTTGAGGTACTTTGTGTAAATAAATACATTAAGGATATAGCTTCTGTAGACTGGTGAAATGATGGAGGACACAAATCTCCTCAGGCCTCCTACACCCTCACACTTACCTTGGGTTTCATTACAGGTTCAGGCGGTGCTGAATTCTGTAGCAGATGCTCTTATCTAGAGCGACTTACAGGAGCAATTAGGGTTGAGTGCCTTGCTCAAGGGCACTCAGATTTTTCACCTAGTTGGCTTGGGGATTTGAACGAGCAACCTTTCGGTTGCTGGCCCACTCTTACCGTTAAGCTACCTACCTTAGAAGGCACTTGTACCAAATGTCAAGTAAACGTTTGTTGTTTTGTCAAACTTTGGCAGCCTCTCCTTCCAACACAGATTTTCACTTTTCATTCACTCTGTCTCTCGCTTTGTCTCTCTCCCGTGTCACTCAGTGCTATTTTCCAAGAATCAATGAATGTGATGGTAGTCAATAACACCGCTCAATGTGATGTCCCTGACCCTGCCGCAGGGGAACCTCTCTCTGCACTGAGCCTGAGGAGATAATAGCCTTCTGCACCTCCTAACACCCTGCAGACACGCACAGGCCATAAGGCTGCCCTCACCTGACCTCAGCCCCAGCCTCAGCTCCAGCCCAAGCCTCATCCCCAGCCTCAGTCTCAGCCTCCTATCAGTCCCACAATCCATTTGTTTGTGTCCTTACATACCAGGGGAATCAGGTTGCCATGCAGTGAAAGTGGGTCAGATGACATGGGGGGCTGAGGTGTCAGCTTGTGTTCTTAAAGCTTTTCCCGGCTTCTCTGCTTTCATCCCCCCCCCCCCCCCCCCCACGCCCTCTGTCCAGAAGTCTCGGAGGGAATCCTTAAGAGAAGACGAAGAGATGCCAGACGGGTGGTTTTAAGAACATGCTGTGGCAGCTCTAAAAATAGGGTCCGCTCCCTCAAGCTTTCCCTGCGTTCCCCCTGGCTGGCCCTATGGGTGGATAGCTGGCTCCACTCTGTCTCCTCTCTGGTTTCTCTCCTCTCCATCCATCAGCAGACCTGACCCTGACATCCCTCCTCCCTCCTCGCTGCAGTCGATCCCTTCCTGGGCAGGCTGCAGCCCCCCCCCCATCACCTTGAGTCCTCCAGCCTCCTGCTCAACCGTGGCCTACATAGCTCAGTTGGTAGAGCATGGCGCTTGTAACGCCAGGGTAGTGGGTTCGATCCCCGGGACCACCCATACGTAGAATGTATGCACACATGACTGTAAGTTGCTTTGGATAAAAGTGTCTGCTAAATGGCATATATTATTATTATTATTATATTATGTTGTCTCCTTCACAGGAACTGTGCAATGAAGGAGAGGTTGTACTAATTGTTGAAGATAAAAAAGAGTTAACAGGCGATGTTGGTTAACTAGAGTCAATGAGACAGCCACAGTACCTCCCCTCCCTGTTCCCTGTTCTGAACACAGACCGGGGCTGTAAATACTATGTTATTACAAGTTCCACTCTTGCACTCCAAGTCAGCCATAGCCCAATAACATTTACCTGCACTGAGAAATAATAATATAGATTTTTGAAATGATTTAAAAACACAGTCTTAGCTAAATATGGCCTTAAAAATTGTTCTGATAAATGATCTGTTTATGGAAGTAGTAGAGGGAGGGAGAGAAATAGAGGGCGGGAGAGAGAGAGAGAGAGAGAGAGAGAGAGAGAGAGAGAGAGAGAGAGAGAGAGAGAGAGAGAGAGAGAGAGAGAGAGAGAGAGAGAGAGAGAGAGAGAGAGAGAGAGAGAGAGAGAGAGAGAGAGAGAGAGAGAGAGAGAGAAATTTTGCCTGCCTGGATAGTGAATCTTGGAGCGAAGGCCTGCTGGATCTCCAGGCCTCTCAGGGAGACAGAGACAGAAGGAGCCCAGGAGAGGAGCAGGTTGCTGGGGATTATTTATAGAGTTGAGTGGGTTTCACAGGCACGCGTGGAATGTGTCAGAGGCATGGAATGCATGGCATGGAATGTGTCAGAGGGAAAACGCATCATTCATCAAAAGCCCTCAGAGACATATTTTTATTTAGCCAAATGCAGAGAGAGAGAAAGTTTTTTTTTTTACTAAAACCTTTGGCTCGTTGTGTAGTAATCTGCCTGGCCTTATACCACTCCCTCCTCAGGTGACTGAGCTCTACTGAACCGCAGCCAATTAGACCCCCCACCCTCTGACGTACGTGTGTGTGTGTGTGTGTGTGTGCGTGCGTGCGTGCGTGCGTGTGTGTTTTTTTTAATGAATGCATGTACACTTCCGTTCAAATGTTTGGGGGTCATTTAGAAATGTTCTGGTTTTTGAAAGTAAAGCACATTCTTTGCCCATTAAAATCAAATTGATCAGAAATGCAGTGTAGATGTTGTAAATTAAATTTTACCTTTATTTAACCAGGCAAGTCAGTTAAGAACACATTCTTATTTTCAATGACAGCCTGGTAACAGTGGGTTAACTGCCTGTTCAGGGGCAGAACAACAGATTTGTACCTTGTCAGCTCGGGGGTTTGAACTCTCAACCATCCAGTTACTAGTCCAACACTCTAACTACTAGGCTACCCTGCCGCCCCAGGGTAGCCTAGTGGCTATGACTATTGTAGCTGGTCCAAGTTTATCATTTTAAAATGCAAATTGATCATGCAATTTTGTTAGCACAGCTGAAAACTGTTGTTCTGATAATGGGCCTCTGTACGCCTATGTAGATATTCCATTAAAAATCAGCCATTTCCAGCTACAATAGTCATTTACAACATTAACAATGTCTACACTATTTCTGATCAATTTGATGTTATTTTAATGGACAAAAAAATAGCTTTTCTTTCAAAAACAACAACATTTCTAAGTGACCCCAAACTTTTGAACGGTAGTGTATGTATGTATGAGGAAGTCTAGAATAGATTGCCGGACTGAATTGAGTGTGTGTCATATTGTAGTAATTGTGGATTCAGGACATCAATGATGACCTCGAAAAACGACATGTTGGAGAAACTAGATTGTGTGTGTGTGTGTGTGTGTGTGTGTGTGTGTGTGTGTGTGTGTGTGTGTGTGTGTGTGTGTGTGTGTGTGTGTGTGTGTGTGTGTGTGTGTGTGTGTGTGTGTGTGTGTGTGTGTGTGTGTGTGTGTCTGCGTGTGGACAGTACAGGATTCCCCTCCTGCCTTCCTCCCCCTCCCGCTCGCCTTCCCCATAGTCCCAGATGGGGAGTTAAAGGTGAGGAGAAAGAAGAGGGGAGTGGAGGGAAGGTGCACTGCAGCAGCTGTACAACTCTCAGGCGACAATCAAACAGGAAGGGGCACCTCTCTTTCCCCCTTCAGCTACATTGCAGACTGCAGCCAAGGTTACCGCAGTCGCCGTAGCGATGGGCTGAGGTATTCAGGGCGCCGAAGAGAGGAGAGGCCAACGAGCTTGAGGAAAACGTACCGGCCTCTCTCTCTGTCACTTATTTATAGCCAGAGAACCTTTGTATGCTGACTGCTGCATCTCACAGTCTCACACTCCAACACCGGTTGAAGTTTCAGGGCTGGGTGGGGGGGGGGCCAGTTCATTTGTATTTGATTGCATTGATATAATCCGTTTCCCTATGTCCTCTGTTCTCCTTCTGTCTCTCTCTCCCATTCTCTCTGTGTGTCTTTGATTTGCTGGCAGTCTGTCATATCGCATGAAAGCCTTATCTCCAAGGCGGGACTAAATGCCGTGGAGATGTGTGACAAAGGACTGGCAGCATGATATTTCCTCTTAATCGCACTGCTGTCCATTCATCGGTTCCCTCTGTCCAAGCTGACGCTCACTCTCTCGCTCTCTCCGTAACATTTACCACACAGCTACAGGCTATGTGTGTTGTTTCTGGAGGTATAGGCCTCGTCGAGTCGTAAACAGTTGCTGCTGTGTTTAAATTAGGTTTGAGGCGTTTAGGGAACAGCAGTCTTGACACTCCGTCATATGACCTAGGAACTACAACATTTAAAAAATGAAAGGTAAGTAGCGGTAATGTTCCTGTAAATCTGGAATGACTACAATAAACACAGAGGGGGAAAAGAGGTGGCAGTATGGAAGTCCTGTCAACAGTAGGCTATCCTCACTCACACTCACACACATTCCCGTACCTCGCTCTCGCTCTCTCTTTCTCTCGCTCTCTTTCTCTTTCTCTTGCTCCTCGCTCTCTCTTTCTCTCTCTCTCTCGCTCTCTTTCTCTCTCGCTCTCGTTCTCTCTCTCTCGTTCTCTCACTCTCTCTCAAAGGCAATTCATTGTGAGTTGGTTAAAAACATCTGCCTTTGTTAGTTGGTATTCAGGCGGTGATGAACCATTTCTCGTGGGGGACATGCCAACGATGCCAGCACACACCACTAGCCCTGCCTTAATCGTTTCTGCAGCATCAATCTAGTGTCTTTTTTGCGACTCAGTGACTAGCTAGCGGCAGATATCGGTAAGGGGTTTGGAGACACCCATGGGTCAACGCACCAGTGTCAACAATTACACCTCCTTCATCAGAAGTCATCAGTATGGAACTGGGCAAACAAACATTCATGTAAAACTTAATCAAACATCACACTGTAGGCAAATGTGACAATGACAAACATGACTGGAACATGACTGGAAGGCATTCATGTTACTATTCAATTTTTTAAATAAACTGAACATGTTGAATTGGAAATATCTCCATTGATCCACTGTGTGTTTGGCACACACAGGAGCAGTGGTGTTGTTGGGTAGGTTGTTGTGATCAGCGAAGGAGGGATATTCAGAGGTGATGGGACATGGTGGATCTGAGATGGCAGATGCCAAAGATGAGCAGAGTCAGTGAGCTTCAGAAAATGCTCACACCAAGGCAGATCATACAGTGGTATAGTGCAGGAGGTCATACACATAACTCCTAAACCTAAACCTAACCCCGAACTCTAATCCTACCCTAACCCTAAACCTAACCCCGAACTCTAATCCTACCCTAACCCTAAACCTAACCCCGAACTCTAATCCTACCCTAACCCTAATGTTAACCCTGAACCTAACCCCGAACTCTAATCCTACCCTAACCCTAATGTTAACCTGAACCTAACCCCGTACTCTAATCCTACCCTAACCCTAATGTTAACCCTGAACCTAACCCCGAACTCTAATCCTACCCTAACCCTAATGTTAACCTGAACCTAACCCCGTACTCTAATCCTACCCTAACCCTAATTGTATCCCTAAACATAACCACTATGCCTGTCACGTTCTGACCTTAGTTCCTTGATTATGTCTTTGTGTTAGTTTGGTCAGGGCGTGAGTTGGGGTGGGTAGTCTATGTTCCTTTTTCTATGTTGTATTTCTGTGTTTGGCCTGGTATGGTTCTCAATCAGAGGCAGCTGTCGATCATTGTCTCTGATTGAGAATCATACTTAGGTAACCTTTTCCCACCTTTGTTTTGTGGGTGATTATTTTCTGTTTAGTGTTTCTTCATCACCTTACAGGACTGTTTCGGTTTTTCGTTTATTCACGTTGTTGTTTTGTTCGGTGGTCAGTTGTTTTATTAAAATAATGGACACTTACCACGCTGCGCATTGGTCCTCCTCTTCTTTCACCAACGACAGCCATTACAATGCCTAAAATGGCCTTTTTCCTTGTGGAGACTGACAAAATGTCCCCACTTGTTCAACTTTTCCTGGTTTACGATCCTTGTGAGGAGTTCTTGTCTCCACAAGGATAGTAAAACAAAACCACACACACACAGTGGGAAATATCTTAAAAGAGAAAATGTACCTTCTAAGCATTAAGAATGTGATTCAACAGAGAGAGACAATATGACAA
>NC_060188.1:25339015-25344015 GCF_021184085.1 Oncorhynchus gorbuscha | reverse complement strand
TAAGTGGCCCCAAACTTTTGAGCGGTAGTGTATGTCTGTTAAAACTGCAACGATGCTGCTGAGTTATGGGTTTGGATGACTTCACTGAGTGTGATTTTCTCAGACTGGCTCGAGAGATTCTGTTAAGACAAGATTTTCTCATGAACAACTTCTGCGTGGGTGAGATTCAAACTCACCATGTGAGACTCTAAACTGCCATCATGTGAGAGATTAGTGTAACAAATACCAGAATGTTGACACTGGCTGTGTGAATCTCTCGCTTCCTCTCTCTCTCTCTCTCTCTCTCTCTCTCTCTCTCTCTCTCTCTCTCTCTCTCTCTCTCTCTCTCTCTCTCTCTCTCTCTCTCTCTCTCTCTCTCTCTCTCTCTCTCTCTCTCTCTCTCTCTCTCCTCACCCCTCTCTTTTCACATCTTTCCTGCTTTGTTACGTTTTACCCTTGTAAAAGGTGAGTGATGTGTGCTCAGCACAGGCTGTAGCTGGATTCAGGTATCACCCAGTGTGTGATGGTGATGAGGGAAAGTGGATGTTGGGTAATGCCTGCATGGTGTGGTAATACCGGATCAGTGGAGTCTAACCCCTGATGACCTGTCACGGTGCTGGGACAAGCTGCAGGGCTCACCTCAGCCAGCCACGCTGGCCTGTCAAATCCACCAGGCTTATGGCTGTCTGGCTCCTCTGCCTGTATGTACTGTATGTATGCAGGACTGTGTAGCGTAGCCGGAGCCGTGACTGCTTGTCCCATTGCGTGTGTCTGTGTGTAGGCTTTCATGCTCTGATCCCTTCCTCTGCTCATCTCCCCATGAGTCACTGTGTGTTTGGAGAGATAGAGAAAGATGACGTCATTTGCTCTCCTCTGTTCCGCTTTTCTTCCCTTTCCCCCACGGCCCTGTGGTGTGTGTTATTCATAGCTCCAGCTAGAGATCAATGGAGTTCTTCAAGACATTCTACTTGTTGCAGAGGATGTGGTACAAGGACTTTAGCAGAGTCGTTTTGCTCTAGTACTAAGCATCCCAGACAGGCCTGCCGGTGCAGTGGCGTAGTGAATGGAGCAGTACGTCCCACAGGAAGAGATAACCATCCCCAAGGGGTCGCAGTCATCACTGTCCTATTCAACGCTGTGGACTCGGCACAGCAAAACACACTGTTGGCGTTCACACTCTACAGGCCTGTGCATTGGCATGTGGCAACAGCCGTATCTATCCTGTGTGGAGATGTGTGTTATTTGAGGGTCTGAGCTGTTTGTTTGTGTATGTAAGAACAGTGTGCAGCTCCACTGCCTCTCTCTCTGAGCAGCCCTGTGTAGCCATGCTGTAGTGGGAGAGGTCAGACAGTCAGGGTACCCCCGAGGACCTCCACAGACTCCCATCTGGCCCTGGGGAGTGGCAGGCAGGGCCAGGGCAGGCCTGATAGGGCTGCATTCCTACAACGATACGGGCTGGGGGAGGGAATGATAGACAGAGGGTAGGAACGCATGAGAAAGGTATGGGCGATTTGGAGAGGAGCTAATGGATTCTGATCATAGTGATGGATAATGAATGACATATACCGTGCAGCAACCTCCCAAGTCTTCCCTATGGGAGGTGGGAGGTAGGCACCATCATAAGGTCCATAATATGCAGTCAGTGGGATATTTAAGCAATAAGCCCCGAGGGGGTGTGGTATATGGCCGATATACTACGGCTAAGGCCTGTTCTTCCGCAAGACGCAGAGTGCCTGGATACGGCCCTTAGCCGTGGTATATTGGCCATATATGACAAACCCCCCAAGGTGCCTTATTTCTATTATAAACTGACTTGACTTTCAGCCCATCAAGTAGACATTTTATGTCAAACGGGAAATATCTTTATCCAGATCTAGCAAACCAGTCTTGTGTACCCGCTACAGAGGTTTGTCACACTGGTTGTCTTTAAAGTTAAGTGAGGAGCATTCTCCACGTCGGACCTGTTTAAGGGTTAGCGGTAGTCAGACGAGCGTGTGACAGACAGACAGACAGGGTTGATGTGAGGAGAGCGGGTGTGACGCTGCCCTTCACAGGACGATGGGGCCTGTCTCACAGCCTGCCTGTCCCCATCAGCGTCACCCCTCCATCAGGCCCAGTCACACACCCCCCCCCATCCCCACCCACCCCGACCCCACTGGGGGGCACTCCGCCACCTTCACACATGGTTACCAAAATACCCCCGTCACCCCAGCGACAGCAGCAACAGGTGAGGGAGGCGAGATTGGGCCAAGCTGGCCTGCAGCTGAGCTGACCACCAGACTGGGGTCTAACTGCCAGGAAACCGCCTGGAGGAAGGGAAGGGAGACAGACAGAGAGAGACAGAGAGGGGGGAGAGAGAGATGCATGGATGGGTTTATTGGTGTGTGCATTGTGCTTGGGTCTAGGGAAACAGGAATTGGAGGTTAAACGGAAGTGGCCAAGAATAACATGTGAAAGGGTCGTCGTGACTGACGAATTACTGTATTTGATTTAGTGTCGATTTTTTTGTTATCGTGACCTTCTTGTCTCCTGCATTCTTTTTAGGACTGTGGTTTAATTGAACAATCGAACAACAAAGTTCTCCAACCATCTCTGGCAATCAATGCAGCTGTTGTAGGTTAAATCAAGACGAAAACTCAACAAAACAGTATCTGTGTGACAATTCAAATGTTGTAGTCTGCACACACCCGTGCCCAGGCATGTATACACACAGATCCCACACGCACCTTCTGTGTGCCTGCTTTAATTAATGTGATGGAGGGAGATCAGAGAGCAACAGCTTGACCTGCTGAGCCCTCAAGCTAATTCTATTCATGGAGGGTCGGCTAATGAAACACAAGATTACCCACACCCTTTGACCTTTAGTGCTCACAGCACTTCCCAAAAGGAGGCAGACCTGGAAACAATCTCCCATGTCCAACACGTCACCCCCTCCTCCCTCCTCTTCCTTCCATCTGCTTTCTGTCTGAGAGAGAGTCCCTCACGCACACACACATCCTCAGAGTACCATGCAGCTCAGTCTGGTGGACTCTTAAAACAGAAGAAAACGACAAGGTATCAGTTCTCCTTTTGGTACGGGACTAAAATAGACTCTCTGAGTCGCCGTCTGTAGTTTTCTTGTCCCGTGAATGAGCCAAATGGGGAGGGACTTGGAAGCCATGGTTAAAGAGTCCAGGATGAGGGTGAAATGTGATCTCATAATTATTGCCTCCGGCGTCATCGATGTGGGCGCTAGGGAGAGGGAGGGGAGTGTATTGGATGAAAGGGAGCAGGGGGAGGGGATGGGGAGCCCATGCAGGGTGGGTGGTGGTGTGAACTGCGTCCCAAAGGCACTCTCTTCCCTATATAGTGCACTGGACCGTTATCAAGAGTATTTCGGGAATAGGGTGTTATTTGGGACACGATCTTACTCCCTCTGTGAAGTGGTTCACACAGCACCTTCACCTCTATATCGCCTGTTAGGCTGGGGTCAAGTAGCCTAGCGTTGGGGCAGCATTGGGCCAGTAACCGAAAGCTTGCTGGTTGGAATCCCCGAGCTGACTAGGTGAAGAATCTGTTGATGTGCCTTTGAGCAAGGCACTTAACCCTCATTTCTCCAGGGTCACAGACAGTAATGGCTGACCCCTGGCTGTGACCCCACTCTCCAACGGTGTGTCAGGGGGGAGTGGGATATGCAAAAAAAAAACACATTTCCAATTACACACGTGTGAAATAGGACAAATGATTCTCATTGTACCACTGGTGTCTGTTGAGTGAAGTAGCGCTTCTCTTCCCTCCAGCTGAACCTTCTTGGAGGTGGTTCATGTTTTACTATGCCCCGATGATTCCTGCCACTGTTTCGCACAACAACTGTATGCAAATGCCAAGAATTTGTTGGAAAGGGGGGGTGAAAAACAAACACCTACATTTTTATCCTCCCTTAGATTGTTTATGGCTCCCATGACACTGACCTCGTGGCGGGGCGACCTGGTAAAGCCAAGGCCTGTTTTCGCTGGTGACTGGAGGCCGTTTTCTTTTTACGCCTGCTGTGCTTACCCTTTGATCTGGGTGGTCTGTGTACTGGTCCACAACACTCCATCTGTTACTGAGACGCTTTAACATGCTGTGCTGAGAATCGACAATGGACTAGGCATTTCCTTCTTTTCAACCATGGATAATACCTTCTGACTGCAAAAGGTTGAAGTTCAGTGACGTATTGGGTGTCCCCCAACTCTGCCCAGAGTGGGTGAAAACACGCTTTGGTGAAATTTCACTTCCTTATGTTCTAAAATGCATTTTACCAAGACAAATATGTTCTGAGCCGTTCAGTGGGGTCTTTCCCTGACATATCACTAACATTATGTCCAAGAGGTCGGATTTTGTAACCTAATACATCCGATAATAAGAACAGAGCTCTGTTGACAAAGTGGTGGCGCTTTGAGGATTTGACATGTTGTGGTGGTCATATGAAAAGTTGTTTCAGCGGGTCTCAAAAAGCAAAATGATCACGACACAAGCTGAATTAAACATAAAAGGCTTTGAAAAGAAAAAGCTTGCGTTACACTCAGTACTCCGTTGACATTTCACAGAGATGTTGCATCAGGCATCGTCTGCTACTGCCTGTCAGGTGTAAGATGGCTCTGCTCTGGAGTGGATTTATCAGGTCTGTACAAGCATCTGCTGAGGTGGGGAGGGGCATACATACACACTCCTGGATGACCCTGTGACTTTCTTCCCTCCAAAAACACAATGTAAAGTCTCAGACTTTAGACTTATTCAAATAGAGAGAATTCACAAAAAGTTCAGATTCACAGACAGTAGAGGTAGATTGAGTATCTTTCCGCCATTTAGTGTCATGAAAGATTTCGGCGCTCAGTTAAGTCGATGGCAAGTGACAAGCCGATAGCTCATTATGTCTGATTTGCTTTCATGAATCGACCACAAGTCGATTCCCACTTTATCTTTCAGTAAGGAAATGTACAGATTCATACACATTTGGAATAGTTAGTGTCACAAATGTCATTATTCCCTGTCTGTGTGTC
>NC_060188.1:25250372-25338515 GCF_021184085.1 Oncorhynchus gorbuscha | reverse complement strand
CCAGTCTTTAACAAAAACGATAATCCTGGATATTATCTCAGGTAAAGTCAAAACAGGAAAACTGAAATCCTCAAGTCAGTAGAGGGGAACAACTGGAGATGCGACCACAGACTGCAGGTCGCCCGGGAAGGCGCAGGCCGTAGCTGATATAGATACCTGCTCACACGCAGCATCTGAAGAAGGCAAAAACACGACAGGGCGGAACAAGGACACAGAACAGCAAACATCAAACAAGGATCCGACAAGGACAGAAGCGGAAACAGAGGGAGAAATAGGGACTCTAATCAGAGGGCAAAATAGGGGACAGGTGTGAAAGAGTAAATGAGGTAGTTAGGAGAATGAGGAACAGCTGGAAGCAGGAACGGAACGATAGAGAGAGAGAGCGAGAGAGAGGGAGGGGGATAGAAAGAGGAAAAGAACCTAATAAGACCAGCAGGGGGAAACGAATAGAAGAAGGAGCACCGGGACAAGACATGACAATCTATGACAAAACATGACAGTACCCCCCACTCACCGAGCGCCTCCTGGCACACTCGAGGAGGAACCTGGCGGCAACGGAGGAAATCATCAATCAACGAACGGTCCAGCACGTCCCGAGATGGAACCCAACTCCTCTCCTCAGGACCGTAACCCTCCCAATCCACTAAGTACTGGTGACCACGTCCCCGAGAACGCATGTCCATGATCTTCCGTACCTTGTAAATAGGTGCGCCCTCGACAAGGACGGGGGGGAGACGAACGGGGCGCGAAGAAAAGGCTTGACACAGGAGACATGGAAGACAGGGTGGACGCGACGAAGATGTCGCGGAAGAAGCAGTCGCACTGCGACAGGATTTACGACCTGAGAAACACGGAACGGACCAATGAACCGCGGAGTCAACTTGCGAGAAGCTGTAGTAAGGGGAAGGTTACGAGTGGAAAGCCACACTCTCTGACCGCGACAATACCTAGGACTCTTAATCCTACGTTTATTGGCGGCTCTCACAGTCTGCACCCTATAACGGCAAAGTGCAGACCTGACCCTCCTCCAGGTGCGCTCACAACGTTGGACAAAAGCCTGAGCGGAGGGAACGCTGGACTCGGCGAGCTGGGACGAGAACAGAGGAGGCTGGTACCCAAGACTACTCTGAAAAGGAGATAGCCCGGTAGCAGACGAAGGAAGCGAGTTGTGAGCGTATTCTGCCCAGGGGAGCTGTTCTGCCCAAGACGCAGGGTTTCGAAAAGAAAGGCTGCGTAATATGCGACCAATCGTCTGATTGGCCCGTTCTGCTTGACCGTTAGACTGGGGATGAAAACCGGAAGAGAGACTGACGGAAGCACTAATCAAACGACAGAACTCCCTCCAAAACTGTGACGTGAATTGCGGACCTCTGTCCGAAACGGCGTCTAACGGGAGGCCATGAATTCTGAACACATTCTCAATGATGATTTGTGCCGTCTCCTTAGCGGAAGGAAGCTTAGCGAGGGGAATAAAATGAGCCGCCTTAGAGAACCTATCGACAACCGTAAGAATCACAGTCTTCCCCGCAGACGAAGGCAGACCGGTAATAAAGTCTAAGGTGATGTGAGACCATGGTCGAGAAGGAATGGGAAGCGGTCTGAGACGACCGGCAGGAGGAGAGTTACCTGACTTAGTCTGCGCGCAGTCCGAACAAGCAGCCACGAAACGGCGCGTGTCACGCTCCTGAGTAGGCCACCAAAACCGCTGGCGAATAGAAGCAAGCGTACCCCGAACGCCGGGGTGGCCAGCTAACTTGGCAGAGTGAGCCCACTGAAGAACAGCCAGACGAGTAGAGACAGGAACGAAAAGAAGGTTACTAGGACAAGCGCGGCGACGCAGTGTGAGTGAGTGCTTGCTTTACCTGTCTCTCAATTCCCCAGACAGTCAACCCGACAACACGCCCTTCAGGGAGAATCCCCTCGGGGTCGGTAGAAGCTACAGAAGAACTAAAGAGACGGGATAAGGCATCAGGCTTGGTGTTCTTATTTCCCGGGCGATAAGAAATAACGAACTCGAAACGAGCGAAAAACAACGCCCAACGAGCTTGACGTGCATTGAGTCGTTTGGCAGAACGGATGTACTCAAGGTTCTTATGGTCAGTCCAAACGACAAAAGGGACGGTCGCCCCCTCCAACCACTGTCGCCATTCGCCTAGAGCTAAGCGGATGGCGAGCAGTTCGCGGTTACTCACATCATAGTTGCGTTCCGATGGCGACAGGCGATGAGAAAAATACGCGCAAGGATGGACCTTATCATCAGAATGGAAGCGCTGGGACAGAATGGCTCCCACGCCCACCTCTGAAGCGTCAACCTCGACAATGAATTGTTTAGTGACGTCAGGAGTAACAAGGATAGGAGCGGATGTAAAACGCTTCTTGAGGAGATCAAAAGCTCCCTGGGCGGAACCGGACCACTTAAAGCACGTCTTGACAGAAGTAAGGGCTGTGAGAGGGACTGCCACTTGACCGAAATTACGAATGAAACGCCGATAGAAATTAGCGAAACCGAGAAAGCGCTGCAACTCGACACGTGACTTAGGGACGGGCCAATCGCTGACAGCCTGGACCTTAGCGGGATCCATCTGAATGCCTTCAGCGGAAATAACAGAACCGAGAAATGTGACAGAGGAGACATGAAAGGCGCACTTCTCAGCCTTCACATAGTGACAATTCTCTAAAAGGCGCTGGAGTACACGTCGAACGTGCTGAACATGAATCTCGAGTGACGGTGAAAAAATCAGGATATCGTCAAGGTAAACGAAAACAAAGATGTTCAGCATGTCTCTCAGTACATCATTAACTAATGCCTGAAAGACAGCTGGAGCATTAGCGAGACCGAACGGCAGAACCCGGTACTCAAAATGCCCTAACGGAGTGTTAAACGCCGTTTTCCACTCGTCCCCCTCTCTGATGCGCACGAGATGGTAAGCGTTACGAAGGTCCAACTTAGTAAAGAACCTGGCTCCCTGCAGAATCTCGAAGGCTGACGACATAAGGGGAAGCGGATAACGATTCTTAACCGTTATGTCATTCAGCCCTCGATAATCCACGCAGGGGCGCAGGGTACCGTCCTTCTTCTTAACAAAAAAAAACCCGCTCCGGCGGGGAGAGGAAGAAGGCACCACGGTACCGGCGTCGAGAGAAACAGACAGATAATCCTCGAGAGCCTTACGTTCGGGAGCCGACAGAGAGTATAGTCTACCCCGAGGGGGAGTGGTCCCCGGAAGGAGATCAATACAACAATCATACGACCGGTGAGGAGGAAGGGAGTTGGCTCTGTACCGACTGAAGACCGTGCGCAGATCATGATATTCCTCCGGCACTCCTGTCAAATCACCAGGTTCCTCCTGAGAAGAGGGGACAGAAGAAACAGGAGGGATAGCAGACATTAAACACTTCACATGACAAGAAACGTTCCAGGATAGGATAGAATTACTAGACCAATTAATAGAAGGATTATGACATACTAGCCAGGGATGACCCAAAACAACAGGTGTAAAAGGTGAACGAAAAATCAAAAAGGAAATGGTCTCAAAGTGGTTACCAGATACTGTGAGGGTTAAAGGTAGTGTCTCACATATGATACTGGGGAGAAGACTACCATCTAAGGCGAACATGGGCGTGGGCTCCCCTAACTGTCTGAGAGGAATGTCATGTTTCTGAGCCCATGCTTCGTCCATAAAACAACCCTCAGCCCCAGAGTCTATCAAGGCACTGCAGGAAGCTGCCGAACCGGTCCAGCGTAGATGGACCGACAAGGTAGTACAGGATCTTGATGGAGAGACCTGAGTAGTAGCGCTCACCAGTAGCCCTCCGCTTACTGATGAGCTCTGGCTTTTACTGGACATGAAATGACAAAATGTCCAGCAGAACCGCAATAGAAGCAAAGGCGGTTGGTGATTCTCCGTTCCCTCTCCATAGTCGAGATGCGAATACCTCCCAGCTGCATGGGCTCAGTCTCTGAGCCGGTGGGAGGAGATGGTTGAGATGCGGAGAGGGGGAACACCGTTAACGCGAGCTCTCTTCCACAAGCTCGGTGACGAAGATCTACCCGTCGTTCTATGCGGATGGCGAGTGCAATCAAAGAATCCACGCTGGAAGGAACCTCCCGGGAGAGAATCTCATCTTTAACCTCAGCGTGGAGTCCCTCCAGAAAACGAGCGAGCAACGCCGGCTCGTTCCAGTCACTGGAGGCAGCAAGAGTGCGAAACTCTATAGAGTAATCCGTTATGGATCGATCACCTTGACATAGGGAAGCCAGGGCCCTGGAAGCCTCCTTCCCAAAAACTGAACGATCAAAAACCCGTATCATCTCCTCTTTAAAGTTCTGATACTCGTTAGTACACTCAGCCCTTGCCTCCCAGATAGCTGTGCCCCACTCCCGAGCCCGTCCAGTAAGGAGTGATATGACGTAAGCGATCCGAGCTCTCTCTCTTGAGTATGTGTTGGGCTGGAGAGAGAACACAATATCATACTGGGTGAGAAAGGAGCGGCACTCAGTGGGCTGTCCAGAGTAACATGGTGGGTTATTAACCCTAGGTTCCGGAGACTCGGAAGACCAGGAAGTAGCTGGTGGCACGAGACGAAGACTCTGAAACTGTCCTGAGAGGTCGGAGACCTGAGCGGCCAGGGTCTCAACGGCATGGCGAGCAGCAGACAATTCCTGCTCGTGTCTGCCGAGCATCGCTCCCTGGATCTCGACGGCTGAGTTGCGAGAATCCGTAGTCGCTGGGTCCATTCTTGGTCGGATCCTTCTGTTATGCAGGTGAATGAGGACCCAAAAGCGACTTAACAGAAACAGAGTCTTTATTCCAGTCTTTAACAAAAACGATAATCCTGGATATTATCTCAGGTAAAGTCAAAACAGGAAAACTGAAATCCTCAAGTCAGTAGAGGGGAACAACTGGAGATGCGACCACAGACTGCAGGTCGCTTCGGGAAGACGCAGGCCGTAGCTGATATAGATACCTGCTCACACGCAGCATCTGAAGAAGGCAAAACAACACGGGCGGAACAAGGACACAGAACAGCAAACATCAAACAAGGATGCGACAAGGACAGAAGCGGAAACAGAGGGAGAAATAGGGACTCTAATCAGAGGGCAAAATAGGGGACAGGTGTGAAAGAGTAAATGAGGTAGTTAGGAGAATGAGGAACAGCTGGGAGCAGGAACGGAACGATAGAGAGAGAGAGCGAGAGAGAGGGAGGGGGATAGAAAGAGGAAAAGAACCTAATAAGACCAGCAGGGGGAAACGAATAGAAGAGGGAGCACCGGGACAAGACATGACAATCTATGACAAAACATGACAAGTCCTACAATCTAAGCTAGATGCCCTCAATCTCACACAAATTATCAAGGAAACCACCAGGTACAACCCTAAATCCGTAAATATGGGCACCCCCATAGATATTATCCTGACCAACTTTCCCTCCAAATACACCTCTTCTGTTTTCCATCAGGATCTCAGTTATCACTGCCTCATTGCCTGCATCCGCTATGGGTCCGCGGTCACTGTCAAGCACTCCCTAAAACACTTCTACGAGCAGGCCTTTCTAATAGACCTGGCCCGGGTATCCTGGAAGGATATTGACCCCATCCCGTCAGTTGAGGATGCCTGGTCATTCTTTAAAAGTAATTTCCTCACCATCTTAAATAAGCATGCCCCTTTCAAAAAATGTAGAACTAAGAACAGACATAGCCCTTGGTTCACTCCAGACCTGACTGCCCTCGACCAGCACAAAAACATCCTGTGGCTGACTGCAGTAGCATCGAATAGTCTCCGCGATATGCAACTTTTCAAGGAAGTCAGGAACTAATACACACAGTCAGTCAGGAAAGCAAAGCTTCAAACAGAAATTTGCATCCTGTTGCTTTAACACAAAAATGTTTGGGGACACTGTAAAGTCCATGGAGAATAAGAGCACATCAACCCAGCTGCCCACTGCACTGAGGCTAGGTAACACTGTCACCACCGATAAATCCACGATAATCGAGAATTTCAATAAGCATTTCTCTATGGCTGGCCATGCTTTCCTCCTGGCTACCCCGGCCACCAGCTCTGCACCCCCCGCAGCTACTTGCCCAAGCCTCCCCAGCTTCTCCTTCACCCAAATCCAGATAGCAGATGTTCTGAAAGAGCTGCAAACCTGGACCCATACAAATCAGCTGGGCTTGACAATCTGGACCCTCCCTTTCTAAAGTTATCCGCCACCATTGTTGCAACCCCTATTACCAGTCTGTTCAACCTCTCTTTCGTATCGTCCGAGATCCGTAATGATTGGAAAGCTGCCGCAGTCATCCCCCTCTTCAAAGGGGGAGACACTCTAGACCCAAACTTTTATAGACCTATATCCATCCTGCCCTGCCTTTCTAAAGTTTTTGAAAGCCAAGTTAATAAACAGATCACTGACCATTTTAAATCTCACCGTACCTTCTCCGCTGTGCAATCCGGCCTCCGAGCTGGTCACGGGTGCACCTCAGCCACGCTCAAGGTACTAAATGATATCATAACCACCATCGATAAAAGACAGTACTGCGCAGCTATCTTCATCGACCTGGCCAAGGCTTTCGACTCTGTCAATCACCGTTTTCTTATCGGCAGACTCAACAGCCTTGGTTCCTCAAATGACTGCCTCGCTTGGTTCACCAACTACTTCTGTGACAGAGTTCAGTGTGTCAAATCGGAAGACTTTTTGTCCGGACCTCCGGCAGTCTCTATGGGGGTACCACAGGGTTAAATTCTCAGGCCGACTCTTTTCTCTGTATATATCAACGATGTCGCTCTTGCTGCAGGTAATTCCCTGATCCACGTCTACGCAGATGACACCATTCTGTATAAATCAAATCAAAGTTTGTCACGTGCGCCAAATACAACAGGTGTAGACCTTACAGTGAAATGCTTACTTACAGATTCTAACCAATAGTGCAAAAAATGTATTAGGTGAACAATAGGTAAGTAAAGAAATAAAACAACAGTAAAAAGACAGTGAAAAATAACGTATATATACGGTAACAAGGCTATAAAAGTAGCGAGGCTACATACAGACACCGGTTAGTCAGGCTGATTGAGGTAGAATGTACATGTAGATATGGTTAAAGTGACTATTCTTATATGATGAACGGAGAGTAGCAGTAGCGTAAAAGAGGGGTTGGTGGGTGTCGGGACACAATGCAGAAAGCCCGGTTAGCCAATGTGTGGGAGCACTGGTTGGTCGGCCCAATTGCGGTAGTATGTACATTCGTGTATAGTTAAAGTGACTATGCATATATGATAAACAGAGAGGAGGAGCAGCTTACAAGAGGGGTTGGTGGGGGGTGGCACACAATGCAAATAGTCTGGGCAGCCATTTGATTACCTGTTCAGGAGTCTTATGGCTTGGGGTTAAAAACTGTTGAGAAACCTTTTTGTCCTAGACTTGGCACTCCGGTACCGCTTGCCATGCGGTATTAGAGAGAACAGTCTATGACTGGGGTGACTGGGGTCTTTGACAGTTTTTAGGGCCTTCCTCTGACACTGAACCTTTTGAGGATCTCAGGACCCATGCCAAATCTTTTTAGTTTCCTGAGGGAGGGCTTTGTCGTTCCCTCTTCACAACTGTCTTGGTGTGTTTGGACCATTCTAGTTTGTTATTGATGTGGACACCAAGGAACTTGAAGCTCTCAACCTGCTTCACTACAGCCCCGTCGATGAGAATGGGGGTGTGCTCGGTCCTCCCTTTCCTGTAGTCAACAATCATCTCCTTAGTCTTGGTTACGTTGAGGGAGAGGTTGTTATTCTGGCACCATCCAGCCAGGTCTCGGACCTCCTCCCTATAGGTTGTCTCGTCGTTGTCGGTGTTCAGGCCTACCACTGTTGTGTCGTCTGCAAACTTAATGATGGTGTTGGAGTCATGCCTGGCCATGCAGTCGTGGGTGAACAGGGAGTACAGGAGGGGACTGAGCACACACCTCTGGGGAGCTCCAGTGTTGAGGATCAGTGTGGTAGATGTGTTGCTACCTACCCTCACCACCTGGGAGCGACCCGTCAGGAAGTCCAGGGATCTAGTTGCAGAGGGAGGTGTTTAGTCCCAGGATCCTTAGCTTAGTGATAAGCTTTCAGGGAACTATGGTGTTGAACGCTGAGCTGTAGTCAATGAATAGCATTCTCACGTAAGTGTTCCTTTTGTCCAGGTGGGAAAGAGCAGTGTAGTGTGCAATAGAGATGGCATCATCTGTCGATCTGTTTGGGCGGTATGTAAATTGGAGTGGGCCTAGGGTTTCTGGGACAATGGTGTTGATGTGGGCCATTACCAGCCTTTCAAAGTACTTCATGGCTACGGACGTGAGTGCTACGGGTCTGTAGTCATTTAGGCAGGTTGCCTTTATGTTCTTGGGTACAGGGACTATGGTGGTCTGCTTGAAACATGTTGGTATTACAGACTCAATCAGGGACATGTTGAAAATGTCAGTGAAGACACCTGCCCTTCTTTGGACATCTGGCCCTTCTTTGGACACTGTTAACTAACCTCCAAACGAGCTTCAATGCCATACAACACTCCTTCCGTGGCTTCCAAATGCTCTTAAAAGCTAGTAAAACCAAATGTATGCTTTACAAACGTTTGTTGCCCGCACCCACCTGCCCGACTAGCATCACTACTCTGGACGTTTCTAAAGTAGAATATGTGGACAACTACACATACCTAGGTGTCTGGCTAGACTGTAAACTCTCCTCCCAGACTCATATTAAACATCTCCAATCCAAAATTAAATCTAGAATCGGCATCCTATTTCCCAACTAAGCCTCCTTCACTCACGTCGCCAAACATACCCTCCTACCGATCCTCGACTTTGGCGATGTCATTTACAAAATACTTCCAATACTTCCAATACTCCACTCAGCAAACTGGATACAGTCTATCACAGTGCCATCCGTTTTGTCACCAAAGCCACTTATACCACCCACCACTACAACCTGTGTGCTCTAGTCGGCTGGCCCTGGCTACATATTCGCCGCCAGAACCATTGGCTCCAGGTCATCTATAAGTCTATGCTAGGTAAAGCTCCGCCTTATCTCAGCTCACTGGTCACGATAACAACACCCACCCGTAGCACGCGCTCCAGCAGGTATATCTCCCTGGTCATTCCCAAAGCCAACACCTCCTTTGGCCGCCTTTCCTTCCAGTTCTCTGCTGCCAATGACTGGAACGAATTTCAAAAATCGCTGAAGCTGGAGACTTATATTTACTATCTTTAAACATCAGTGATCTGAGCAGCTATCCGATCGCTACAGCTGTACATAGCCCATCTGTAAATAGCCCACCCAATCTACCTATCCCATCCCCATATTGTTGTTATTTACTTTTCTGCTCTTTTTTCACACCAGTATTTCTACTTGCGCATCATTATCTGGTCATCTATCACTCCAGTGGTAATTTGCTAAATTGTAATTACTCCGCTACTATGGCCTATTTATTGCCTAACCTCCTCACACCATTTGCACACACTGTATATAGACTTTCTTTATTTTCTATTCTGTTATTGACTGTATGCTTATTTACTCCATGTGTAACTGGGTTGTTGTTTGTGTTGCACTGCTTTGCTTGGCCAGGTCGCAGCTGTAAATGAGAACATGTTCTCAACAAGCCTGCCTGGTTAAATAAAGATGAAAGATAAAATATATTTTGTGAGTGCACTCACATACTCCCTTAAAAGACCTTTGCGTAAAGAATGGGAAAAACGCGGCAATAGTACTGTTTGTCCATTTTGAGACGCTGTAGCCACCTCCTCAAAATAGTCCAAATTAGTCGTTACTGTCGAGATCTTACTAAATTCTTGGTGCAGTATTCTTCAATGAAAAAATATGCATGAAAACGAATCGTCTCTCGCTGAATGACAACAGATACTACTGTTGACCAATCACCGATGAAGGGGCGTATATTCCGGCTATATTTCGGCTTGCCTCACCAACAAATGTTGTGTGCCCAAACAGCTGAAAAACCCCTCACCGAAGTCCAAAACGTCACAAAATATCGTCATAATAATATGCACAAACTCTACCGAACTGTTTCGGCTAGGAAGCATGTGGACGCTTTAAGGATCAAGCAAGATTTGTTGCCAACTAATTTTCATGGTAAGTTGCTAGAGGCAGGTTGATTTGTTGCTAAAAGTTGCTAAATGACGTTGTGATGTCATTGCGTCATTACGTTGAATACACAATAACGTTACTCAAATTGACCGGCCAGCTGGAGGAGGTGCCAAGATGGCGGCTTGAACAGATTATTTTTTACCGAGCTCCGTACCAAACTTCAGAAAGATTGTGAAAAAAACAAGTCATTACTATTTTTATTTGTTCAAAATATAAGACCTTTCCTGTTACTGGAATAATAATTGGATGATTTATTTCGGCATGTCCATGCAAAATGTGAGGATTATGTGTTATGCACTATAGCCCATTACCATATCATATGGGATTGAATATTATCTGCTGTTGGCTTGTGTGGGTGTATGTGTTATTCAACATAGCTGACTTGAGACATTGTCAACAGTTTCAGGGCCATGGGCCTTTCTCGGGATGGAAAAATACAGAATAACATAAAAACAGGAACAAACAGTCTTTTGTTAGATAACAGGAGCCAGGTGTGTGATAACTGTATCGAGTGCATGAGCACATAGATATTCTACACAACTACAACGTCCCTTCCGTCTTCAAGAGAGCGAGAGTTGCACCCCTTCTGAAAAAACCTACACTCGATCCCTCCGATGTCAACAACTACAGACCAGTATCCCTTCTTTCTTTTCTCTCCAAAACTCTTGAACGTGCCGTCTTTGGTCAGCTCTCCCGCTATCTCTCTCAGAATGACCTTCTTGATCCAAATCAGTCAGGTTTCAAGACTAGTCATTCAACTGAGACTGCTCTTCTCTGTATCACGGAGGCGCTCCGCACCGCTAAAGCTAACTCTCTCTCCTCTGCTCTCATCCTTCTAGACCTATCGGCTGCCTTCGATACTGTGAACCATCAGATCCTCCTCTCCACCCTCTCCGAGTTGGGCATCTCCGGCGCGGCCCACGCTTGGATTGCGTCCTATCTGACAGGTCGCTCCTACCAGGTGGCGTGGCGAGAATCTGTCTCCTCACCACACGCTCTCACCACTGGTGTCCCCCAGGGCTCTGTTCTAGGCCCTCTCCTATTCTCGCTATACACCAAGTCACTTGGCTCTGTCATAACCTCACATGGTCTCTCCTATCATTGCTATGCAGACGACACACAATTAATCTTCTCCTTTCCCCCTTCTGATGACCAGGTGGCGAATCGCATCTCTGCATGTCTGGCAGACATATCAGTGTGGATGACGGATCACCACCTCAAGCTGAACTTCGGCAAGACGGAGCTGCTCTTCCTCCCGGGGAAGGACTGCCCGTTCCATGATCTCGCCATCACGGTTGACAACTCCATTGTGTCCTCCTCCCAGAGCGCTAAGAACCTTGGCGTGATCCTGGACAACAAACTGTCGTTCTCAACTAACATCAAGGCGGTGGCCCGTTCCTGTAGGTTCATGCTCTACAACATCCGCAGAGTACGACCCTGCCTCACACAGGAAGCGGCGCAGGTCCTAATCCAGGCACTTGTCATCTCCCGTCTGGATTACTGCAACTCGCTGTTGGCTGGGCTCCCTGCCTGTGCCATTAAACCCCTACAACTCATCCAGAACGCCGCAGCCCGTCTAGTGTTCAACCTTCCCAAGTTCTCTCACGTCACCCCGCTCCTCCGCTCTCTCCACTGGCTTCCAGTTGAAGCTCGCATCCGCTACAAGACCATGGTGCTTGCCTACGGAGCTGTGAGGGGAACGGCACCTCAGTACCTCCAGGCTCTGATCAGGCCCTACACCCAAATAAGGGCACTGCGTTCATCCACCTCTGGCCTGCTCGCCTCCCTACCACTGAGGAAGTACAGTTCCCGCTCAGCTCAGTCAAAACTGTTCGCTGCTCTGGCTCCCCAATGGTGGAACAAACTCCCTCACGACGCCAGGACAGCGGAGTCAATCACCACCTTCCGGAGACACCTGAAACCCCACCTCTTTAAGGAATACCTAGGATAGGATAAAGTAATCCTTCTCACCCCCCCCTTAAAATATTTAGATGCACTATTGTAAAGTGGTTGTTCCACTGGATGTCATAAGGTGAATGCACCAATTTGTAAGTCGCTCTGGATAAGAGCGTCTGCTAAATGACTTAAATGTAAATGTAAATGTACAACGACTGACCGCTGAAGCGCCTAGGGGGTTGGGACCAGCTCGTGCGCCAACAATCAACAATAGGCTGAGTGAGTTTGAACCATGCCCAGTCTCTACTGGAAGCAGGAACTACTTCTGTCAGAGTATATTATAATAACTTTGTCAGGAACAAGTCAGTTCTCTGTTTGCCCTGCGAGGTGTGATAGAGAGCCCGTATATACGAAATCCGCATTTACCACTTATTGCTTAGCTAATAAAAAGTACATAGTATACAATCGGTGACTCAGTGTTATACTTATCCTGATACCAGATTCGATTGACGCAACCCTTATCAAAAGTCATGACAAAAAAGAAAGGAAGAAGTTAGCCGTTCTATTGCTAATCAACAAGAGAGAAACGTGCTTATAGACAACTGCCATAACTACGCTTGGCCTATGGATAATATCATGCATTCGAATGCTGTTGAAGATGACGAATTCCCCTCTTTACCAGTTACTCCGTGCAAACCTCCACCCTCCAAAAAACCCCAACATGAACTCTGACATAGTGGCTACCCTCTCCATACTCATCAACTCCAGGTCTGACGCCATTGAGAAAATGGTTGGCGCGAACACAATGGTTATCGAAGGCTTGAAAAAGACTGGAGTTTGCATGTGGTGAAATCAAGGATGTGAAAACGAGAGTGGCAAAGGTTTAAAAAGGTGTGGAAAAGAATAACAATGTCTACCATAGACGTCTCACTGATCTGGGACAATACACAAGAAGATGGAACCTGAGACTCTACGGCTTGCCAGAGGTGGAGAATGAAGATGTGCGAGGAGAGGCTATCCGCATCTGCCAAGAAGTTATGCCTGCAGAGAAGAACAAAGTTGGTGATACCATGGACGTTGTGCATCGCCTCGGCAAGAAGCAACAGCAAAACGATTCAGGACCTAGGGGTATCATCATCCTCTTCAATGCCAGATTCTACAGGGAAGCTGTATGTAAAGCTGCTAGGAAGAACGCCTTCCTTCAGAGCCATGGTATGCGTTTCACCGAGCATCTCGCCCAGAGGACATAGAAAGAAGGAACAAGTTGTGGCCAACGATCAAGACAGCACGAAATGAGGGAAATGCTGCTTACTTCATCGGAGGACGAGGCTTCATCAACGGTTCAGAAATCCATATTCCTCCTTAAAATTTCACCAGAAGGAACAGGTTGATGGTTTCAGCCATGGTATTCTCCTTGTCCTTATGTTGTTTACCTAACAAGCACCAGGTGACTATTTTTCAGGAATACTCAGGTACTTCAATTTATTAGTTTGTTCTTGTATGACCGGAAGTCCTATTTTGTTTACAAACTTACGAAGAAGATTCTCACTCAATTTCAGCTGATGCCAACTTCTGGAGGTCACAGTGGGGCAACGATATTTGACTTTCTCATGGATCTGAACGCTCCGCCGATGTCACTACAAGGAAAAATACCTTTGGTGGTAATATTCTACACTCGGAATGTGTCCCCTTACCTAAATGTCCCAATTTGTTATTATTGATAGGAGGGGACTTTAACATTACTGTAGATAATTCAACTGATACAGTAGATGGCCCCCAGGTAGGCCAACCAATCAGAATTTGGGTTTAATACTTTTTATGGAAAAGTTTGATCTTACTGATATATGGAGAGAGAGGTTTTCGGCCGACAGATCATTCACTTAGAGTAACAAAACAGGCTCCAGAGAATCCAGAATAGATTTTTGGCTTATATCCAAATGTATTGATAGTGAGTGTGTTACTACAAATATTTGTACTACTCCCCTCACAGACCATAGGGCATTTACATTGATATCAAAATATTTACCCCTGATACGAACCTTGGTAGAGCATCCTACTGGAAGCTAAATAGATCATTATTAAATAATGATATAGTTCAATTTGAGGTTAAAGATCTGCTCTCACACATTTGGGAAAATGCTTGTGAAGAAAAATATTAATGCAAGAACTGGGAGCTCTTTAAATTTGAGGTGTCCAAATACCTTGGAAAATATGGTAGTATTCTTGCTAAGACCAGAAGAGCTGAGGAGGAAAAGGTGATCAATTAAGATAACTTCCCTTTCTCAGAGGTCCCCAGCCGACCTATCGGGGGAGAAGAAGATGGAACTAATTGAGTTACAAAATAAACAGGATAATATATATAAATTAAAAGCAGAAGGAGCCTTTATTAGATCTATAATGTTCACTCTATCAGTGATATAGAATCTAAACCGTGCTTTTACACCTGCATTGTTGGCTGTTTGGGGTTTTAGGCTGGGTTTCTGTACAGCACTTTGAGATATCAGCTGATGTACGAAGGGCAATATAAATAAATTTGATTTGATTTGATTTAAACCGTGTGATGAACCCATCAAAGTTGAAGAGATTATAGAGTCTATCAAACATCTAAAGAACAATAAATCACCAGGTGTTGATGGAATTACATCAGAATTTTACAAATTATTTTCTGAACAAGTAGCTCCCTTCCTATTTGAAGTATTTTTAGAGAGTATTAAAAACAATGTTCTCCCTCCTACAATGAGTCAGGGGTTAATACCAAAAAAGAAGTGCTGCTCATCGATAACTGGCGTCCAATTTGTCTTCTTGATAATGACTACAAGATATTAGCCTTACTACTTACTTATCTGGAATTTTATTCCTCATCATGTCTTCTTTACTTTTGGTGGCCTTAACTTCATGTTGTTTTGCAATTATAATATTGACAAAATTCCAGTGAAACTTTCTGCTTTTCATCAGCAGGTTTTCTTGTTATGGTCCTTAATTTATACACAATTTTTCTCCACACATATTATATATGGAATAATAGGGATATATTGTATAAAAATACTTATTTGTTTTTAGAATATTGGTTCCGAAATAATATCCTATTGGTGAGCCAACTGGTAAACGCAGAGGGTCTTTTACTCAGTTATAAGGAATTCTTATCACTTTACAAGGTCCCTGTAACACCTAAAGATTTTGCAATTGTTTTAGATGCCATTCCCTCAGGTGTTGCTATGTTATTCAGGAACGTGTCAAGACCTGACCCTCAGAGCCTACCTTCTGTTGACCCATCAGTAGGAAAGATTTGTTTCTCTTTTGGTCCATTCAACAAGAGCGATATGAACCTTGTTTCAGCAGGATGTCATGCCTTATTGGAATGGATTTATTGATAATATCTGTTGGGGAAAAGTTTGGATGTTGCCACACACATACCTACTTGTTAACAAAATTAAGGAAGATTCCTTTAAAATTATTCATAAATATTATCCTGCCAACCACTATATGAAGAAGTTTAAGGAAAACATCAACTCAAATTGCTCCTTTTGTAATGACCACACAGAAACAGTGTTGCATGAATACAATGCCAAAAAACTGGCAAGACATCAGTAGATTTATAATTAAACACATTTATGAAGATTTTTACACTATTGTGGAGAGATTTACTGCTTGGATTCTTTATATACGATAGAAATAAGCTGAAACATTATGTAATTAATTTCATTATTCTTTTGGCCAAATTTCATACAAATGTAAATTTACAAACATAAAAACACATGTTCTTACCCTTCAAAAATAAATTGAACTGTATTTTAAGACAGTTAAATACTCTACTAACAAAAAAAAGCAGTTAGAATTGTAAGTGTATGTCCCTTAAGGTCCTTGTGTAATTGTAATGTGATATTGTACCCCCTAGCTCGATTGTCCATTGTTTATAATCTATATATACACACACTTGTGTTCCCTCATCTACTTTCTGTATTGATTTGTAAAAAATAATAATAATAATTGTCTGGCCAGCTCGGCAAAAAATATGATTTGACATTTGTTCAGGTACAGACTCCCACTCTTTTCTGTACAATTTTGATTGAGACATGTTGATTGATGTTGTAAGTTCTGTTCAAGATCAACCATTCGTGAGCAACTACAGTCATTGGGTTTGGCTCGTCGAACCCGTACTACTGCTGCTGCAATCAGCGAACAATGATTTGCAATTTGCTGAAATTGCTGCTGGTCTGCTGCTGCACTTTTGCAGCCAGGCACGTGTGTTGTGACAGAACATCGTTTTTGTTTCGTTTAGAGGGAAATCGCGTGCCTTTTAGCGTTTGAGTCATTTTTAAAAGTTGCTAAATTTGTTGCTAGGTGCAGTTTGGAAAAAAAAGTTGCCAAGATAGACTGAAAAGTTGCTAAAATGGCATCACTGATACTCAGAGGATATGCAGTCAGGAGACAAATTATGTGTAGCTATATAATTGACCTTCTGCATATTCATGACTGTTTTGGACTGATGGCTGACTTAACATTCTACTCAATGCCTTGTCAATGAGCACTGATGAAGATTCTGTCAAGTGCATTCGTGGCTTGGAAATACAATGACATTCAAACTAATTAGTAGGACAATCTTTTGTCATCATTGTGATGTCACCAGATTGACTTTAGATGCAGTATGTTAGCTAGCTGAAGTTGAAGGGAGGCCACCGGATTCTAGCTAGTGTTAGCATCGTTGTTAGCTATTGTTGACAAACTGCTAGCAAATGACAACACTGCCTAAAGAAATGCTGGCAAAATAGTTTCTTACTAAATATTAGACTACTTTGCAATTTCATCTTATTTCCAGACAATATAGCATAATTTAGACTAAACAGTAGTTAGCCTCTGTCCAAAATGACTGGGCTTATCACCATTTTGGGGCACCACCAAATACCTGTATAGCTAAACCAAAATAGACCACAGCCTGTCGTTTCTAACAGGAACAAATGAGCCAGTGGGCAAAACAAGCTAGTTGGGCAGAGCTAAGCACGAGCTAGCGAGATCCTATCTACCGTCATCTGCATATTTCCTTTAGGGAACACCTACTTTGTGAAGTGCTTGTGTGCAATTCACCTTTGCACTCAAAATAATTAGTTTAACCTTTGTTCAAAACAGATTCTAGTTTTGGGAACATCAAATGTTTAAACGATGAGAAAATTTGCAGAATGTCGGCCAAAATCCATCTCGTCACTACCATATTCGACCGAGTGACAGAGCTGCAAGGTATGAGAGCTTGTTTGCAAACACATATGTAAATATACATTTAAGATATGCAACTGGCTCACAGGTTTAAAAAAAAAAAAATCATAAGACCTCAATCAAGATAGACAAACATGAGTCCATGAGATATATTTTTTTTTGTTTTATGATTTTTAAACAAATATAAGATTAATTACAGCATAATTTACAGATATGTTTTTTCAAATAACATCTACAGAGTGAACTCAATTACCGATTCAACTGAGCACTTAAGTCAGGAAGTGATGGACAAGGTGTGGGGTTGTGTGATGTGGCATCACATCATGCGCATATACAGTCAAACAGAAGTGAAATATCACTTGAAACTGATACTAACATTATGCAAATGACAAAAAAAACAAGGTCAACACATTCAAGAAGTGTTCGCTTAAAATAAATCATTCATACAGTATGAGAAAGGCACTACATAAACCATTTAGGCAAAGACTAGTGCAGTACTGCGGCAATGATCATCTCTATTGTTATGGTTTAATGAAAACAACAAATGGTATTCTCATTATGACAAACTATGAAGGATAAAGGGGTATGTATGAATTCAAAACACCAAAGAATAATGTACATTTCTATCTACAATAACAGGTTGGCATTCATTGTCATCAATCTTGTCCTGGAGGGAGCTCTGCAGTGGTCACTAGCTGGCACAGCCAGTCATAAAATCAGATTTTAAACCCAACCCTAACCCACACCAATAACCCCAACCTTAAATTAAGGGGGGAAAAAAGTTACTTTTTCTTTTCATAGATTTTTATATCGCCAATTTTGAATTTGCAGCTGGTCCAGCTAGTGGAAATTGCTCAGGGCAAGATTCATGACAAACATCAACGTACTTTACAATCCAGGGAAGAAATCAGTATCTTCCCTTCAACTGAGACAAGCTGCCTGTCAGCTGAGAGCAGGGCTGAGCTGAACCCAGGGGAGAAGGTCAGAGAAATATCCTGCCATTATCAATGCCATTTCAGACACCTAAAACAAAAACCATCACCACTCACATAAATTACCTATATGAATGAATGTTCAATTAACAAATTCACTAGTCACCTTGGTTCTCATCTCCTTGGTTTTAACAAACACATATTACTGACTCGTGAGATTCTAGATGCAGGTTTTTTGTAATATGTAATAAGGAATAAGATACAACTGGAAAGAATGGACCAGGATATTTCTCAATCAAATAAAGATACAGGTGTCCCCTTCAATAGAGAATGACATGGGACACAGACAGACAGACTACCAAAAATGTTATCATGTAATAGGTCATTGAGAACTATGAAGCTAACAAATAACTTATCTTTGAAAAGCTAGACAGAAATCTTCCTCTTTAGACATTCTTATAAAAACAAGCGCTGGTTCATAAATGAAGGTTGGAGATCAAAACCATTTTAAAAGAAAGTCGAGGAAACAAAAATATACCTTTGTATTAAAAAATCTACAATTTAAATAAAGTACTTTGTGAAACACCCACAGGAAGTGAGACATGGCTTTTCGAAACATTGAAACCAACGCCTCGATCACACCGATAGCGTCATTGCATTTTGGTACACCTAAAGTACATTCCTTTCCAATGGAATGCTGAATTTGCCTTTATCTAACGCAGGCATCAAACTGTATGCGCAGACTGCTTGACAGAAATGGTAGCAGAAGGTGAATGTTGAACTTTTGTTGCACACATATCCAGATGATTCTGCGTACCATTTTGCTCAATGACACTGTAGGTGTGTTTAGACGTTAAGGTGAAAGGTAAAGAACAAAACAAGTGGCTAAATGTAATGCATCTCGTTCCCTTTCACAATATGGGACAGAAGTACCTGTGGATTATAGATTTTTGAAGAAAACGGGGAGTTAAAAGATTTAAAATGAGTCTGGCTCATTCGTCTCTTCACATGGGTGACGCCACGTCAGAGCTCAACTCCATGTCCAGAGTGAGGGGAGTCTGGGAAGACAGAAAGCAAGAGGGCTGCCATTAAAACAAGTTAAACCTTGCCTCACATGCAAGCACAGTACGAGTATGTGCATGTGCATGTGCGCGTGTGCGTGTGCGTGTGTGCGCGTGTATTAGTGTCTGTCAGGACTTACCCAGCGGGCCAGGGTTGGCCTCAGCCTCATTGTGCATCAGAGAGTCCAGGGTGCGAGGGGACATGGGAAACAGGTCACTGGTGTTACCAGAGTTAGTGCTGCAACAAGACCATACAGGAGAAGAGACATGTTAACACACAGACGTCATAGTGATTAGACCTCTGTCCTTTTTACCACAAGCGATAAGCTAACGGTCAGTCTACTTCCAGTGCGCAAGTCATTTTCATCATCACTGCTGTTATGTCACCATAGAAAAGGACAATACTCCACATTATTACAGGTTGAAATACATGAATCAAGTAGTTCAGTGTTGACTGGGTCGGATTAGTAACAGGTTAGGACAGTTCAGCCACTATGTGTCAATGTGCTTCCCAGTGGCAAACGAATGACTGGAGTTAGATGACAGTAGCAGAAAGAAAGGAGAGCAGTAATGTGTGAATGAGAGAGAAATGACTTATCCTCTTGGGGGCAGCACTGAGCACATTGTCACATAAGGATGCTGGGATAGTTAGTGGGAATGTTAATGACAAGTATTCTAGACAATCTAGTTTGTTAGAGCAGGCCAGTGGGCAGAAACACACCAAAACCCCCTACACCCGACAGACATTCCATTCTAAAAGTGCAATGACGTCTCACAACAACCTACTACTATAAAGTCATATGTGGAGAACAGTGGAGGCTGCTAAGGGGAGGACGGCTCATAATAATGACTGGGACAGAGCGAATGGAATGGCATCAAACCATGTGTTTTGATGTATTTAATACCATTCCACCGATTCCGCTCCAGCCATTACCACGAGCCCGTCCTCAACGTCCCGCGGTGGAGAACTAAAGGAAGGATCAACGTTCGGGCTTTAGGAGTTCATCTCCACTGAAGGCACTTCTAATGAGAACTTCAGTCTACAGCCTTTCAATCCACAGCCTCTTATCCCCTCCTGCTGTTCTAGCCCGTTCATAATGACATTGAAATGTAGACCATTTTTGATACCCATTCTCAAGCTGTAAACTAAACATGGCTAGTGTGTGGACTGATTTTAATGGAGTGGTCATGACACCAGTACGTAGACTTGCAGGGAGTTTGAAAGGTGAATGATCTACTGAGGATGTGACTGGGAAAGGGAAGCCATCTTTGAGTAGAATGAACCCAACTCAAAATGGCTGCATACAATATGACTGGAAGATTCTGTGGTGTTAGAACCAAGGAGAGCGACAGTGAGTTGGAAACAAAACGTTAGGGGGGGAAGGGGTGAGGAGGCCGAGAGACTTATTACACCATTCCTTGTCTGAGTCTTACCCACCCTCTCACACACATACGCAGAGAAACACACACACACACAGCCCTACATGCCCCCCCCCACTGCCTACCCAGGGAATATCCCGTTCCCAAGCAGCTCGCTGTCCGGAAAGTCCATGAACACGGAAGGGCACCTACGGAGACAGGTCAGGATCTCACTGAGCAATCCTCTCCAACACCCCCCTCCACCAAACAGACACCTCTACCTATGTAGTACACATACTCATCTAATCCTACAGAGACAGGTCAGGATCTCACTGAGCAATCCTCTCCAACACCCCCCTCCACCAAACAGACACCTCTACCTATGTAATACACATACTCATCTAATCCTACAGAGACCGGTCAGGTTCTCAACCTCTCCAACGCTGCTACACCCCCCCGTAAACAGTACCTTCAACCCTGGATTAGCCAGTATACACACCCTTCTGATCCCTCTGCTAAACTCATACACGCCCTCTCCGTCCCGGAATAGAGAGCACTGAATGGACTTCAGAACACCTCACACACACTGTCTCTCCCCCTAGAAGTGCAAGGAAAGCCTTCTCTTTGGTTCTACTAGTGGTGTTATTGTGTTGAGCGATTCATATTAAAGTGATCTGTATGCTTGTCTGGGCATCGTTACTTGCTTCCTCCACTCTGCTTTGTCTAGAGAGATGTGTACACTTTGCTCTTGCCTGCCTACAGTCCTGTGCTTCCTGTTCCACTGTCCCCAGGTCAGACCAATGCCTGTATAAATAAGGGAAAGACACTGACTAATAGTGAATCCGTCTGTCAGTTTGTTGGTGATGACGATCTGGGAACCACTCTTCCAGGGTAAAACTCCCACCCTCCCCACCCTTACAAGAAGCCAACAAGGGGATGTTGTAGAAGATAAAAAGTTTTACAGTTTGCAACATGACTGTCCCAGTTTCCCTTACACAACCTAGTGTGAAGTCACTTAGGAGCATTAACTCCTTGGAGGGAAGTGAGCACTAACAACTCTCAAGGAAAGTGGATACTTACGGGGTTACACAGATGAACTTTGTCTTTAAATATGGTTGAATGGCTGCGGGAGAAAACCAGAACACATTTTAACGTACACACAGATCAAAATATTCCCCATCTCACAAATCACCAACCTCCAGAACGGTAAAGAAGTATTCATTGTGGAGGTACTTCCAGATCTCCTACCGTTAACTCATCTCACAGTTTCCATGACAATACGCTCAACTTCCTGATTGACTTACTACTACACGGGTCCCCGAGGTCAGCCTCTGGAGCAGCTTCCGGTCGGCAGTACTTCCCGAAGGCGTCCTCCTTGGGGATCTCTGGGAAGAGGTAGACCAGTGGAGACACCAGGATGTTGGTGGCGTCCATGATCTTGTATCCCATAATGATCTCCGCAAAGGACATGCTGTTGAGCTGCTGCTTGGTGTAAGGCTCCACCGACTGGATCTGAGTCTTCCCTAAAGACACAGAGAGAATGAGAGGGATATGAAACCATGTCACAAGAGCAATAATGAGATTATGGTGCACATTACTTAGTTCAGACAAAGACCAAATGACACGCACAATAGGAAAGCGAGAAAGACAGAGAGCGTCAACCAGCCCAACACGCTCTCTCCTCTTACCACTGATGTCCTTCTCCACCCAGGTGAAGGTGATGCCTCCCTCCTTACTGCTCTCACTGAAGCGCAGCAGGAAGGTACCAGGAGGCTTAGGGCTCAGGATGGCCCTCTCCCTCTCCTTACTGATGAAACCCAGAATATACCTGCACAGAGAGAAATGACATTTTATATTGTCACTTACACCAGATAAGACAGAGAAAGACAATTTAACTGCATTACACTTGTGCATTAACCCTAAAACCTGTACTCCTCCTCAATCCAGATTCCTGCTATCTAGGGTTCAAAGGCTCAGTATAACAGTATGAACTCAATGTCATGAACTCCACTCCTTCCAACTTGGACTTTGCCCAGCTGTTCCAGTAACAAGTGGGTAAACAAACAGAAGCGACCTCTCACCCTTCATTCCACAAGGCCAGGATGTACTTCTTGACCAGGTCAATTATGTTGTCCAGCCATACCCAGAAAGAGAAGCCTTTACCCGCCATGTTCTCCTGAGGACAAAGGAGGAACTAATCAATTCAAAGTGAAGCCGTTTACGACAGATAGATGGCTAAAACAACATATCAATAGAGACTGATTGGGCAAGGGCATACTTTGCAGAACTTGGCCCAGGTGATCTGGCATCCAGAGTAGTTCACACACGGCCCTAGACAAACAACACAAACACATTTAGTAGGCATTGACGCCATACAGACATGCCATAGAAATATATTTACTGGAGTGGACACTCATTCTGACTCTCATTCAATGTTCTGTGATAGACATCATTCTATTGCTTTGGAGCCATGCAATCCAGATGAAGGTAGAGTTGCAGACAGAAAGGTTCCTCGCCTAGTAGTTTCTCAGCCAGGGTGGTGAGCTGCTCGATGGTTAGGCCTCTCTTAGTGGTGGAGGAGAACTGCCAGCTCAGCACCTCCGCTACCTGATCCCACGTCCCCACCGGAGGCTTAGTGAAGAAGTTCACATTCTATAGGACATGACAACAGGAAGAGGAGGTCAAGGTGGATTTCGTACACATTTTAACCCTCTCCAAGACATATGCCAATGCAAAGAAGGTATGACACAGGAAAGATGATATCAATGAGACTATTTGGCGGACAGAAGTTGCAGGACAGCGGTCTAACGTGAGGTGGCGCCAGCCGTCTTACCTTGGGGTGGTTGGTCAGCATGTTGTACCACAGGATGGAGGCCCAGGCGTTGGGCATCTGGCAGATGTTGGAGATGACCACCACTGGTAGAGAATGGGTCTAATGGACCATAGAGAAAACGCATGAGGGATGTTAACCTGGACGTAGGCTCAATTAGCATATACGTATGGAGCAGAAGCTTTTGCCAGGCTTTCAACACTAACCTAGGCTGTTCGGTCATTCTATTCAAGTCTGACATGAAATGCCATTTAACACATACATTTAATTCTATTATTTTTTGGATTGCTGTGACAAAGTAGTCGGCCGTACGGGAGGAAAAGCTGTCCATGTTCTGAGTGAGATGGCAGTGCTTAGTCCCTCACTGAGAATTAAGTCTTAAATCACACAGCAGCACCCCTCGCCTCGCTAAATGGTGTCATTTATAGAAGACGGAGTGTTGTGGTAAATTACTTCACAACGTGGGAGTGCCAAACCCTCTCTCTCTCTCTCAAATGCCCGCACGCTAATTTCCCTCCTTTTCTCAATGCTAATGTGTTAATTATCCTGGCTAATGCATTTTCACACTGCTGTGTTCAGGGTGGGGCATCGCCGCAGTGTTGAGCTCAACACAAAGCACTAAGCCCTGCAGGACATAACCATTAGATGAATGATTCCTGTGTCCCAGCAGGGGGCTTGGGCTAGCTACGGTGAAATCAGAGGGAGGAACCACGGTGGTACTAAGGGAGGTGTTGAGCGGGTCAGAGACGGATCACCCCTGGACTCGCGCCACCGGCCGGGGGTGGATGGGACGGGTGATGGGGCGAGGAGCAGCAACAGTAGGGAAGCATGGAGTCTGATTACTGAATCAGCTCATTAGTATTCTCTGCATGGGGAGAGCAGAGCCAGGCCCCTGGAAGCCTAGGGCGCCATCAAGCTAATGATAATGACTATTTTGTCTATTGGCTCGCGTGTGTGGCAGAGCCAACTCGTGGCCTTAAATATCTAATCTCCGTGTATTTGCTGCTGACGTAGGATTAAGGTGGAGTTAGGGGACTACATGCTGAGCGTTTGGTGTGGCCATAATGAGACTTGACAAAGACCATCTGGGAGTTAGGAAGCACAACAGCAACTCCCCACGCAGCCTGTGTGCACACAGGTAGAGAGCGGAGCTAGGTCTCACCTCCAGGTCGATCTTCAAGCCCTGGTGGTAGACCTCTGTCTCAAAGGTGATGAGGTGGAGCTCCTCTGTAACGATCAGGGAGGCCTGGGGAGGAACAGGACAGTCAGGGTTATAGGTCGATTTGATGCTACTGCTACTAACAATACGGATGACACTTCCCCAAATTCTAGGTTTAAGTTAACAGTTAGATCAGTCACCATAAGAAAAGGAGCATTCAAGATTGCGTGTGGGACTCACATCACTGTTGGTCCTGCCACCATTGCCACACCGCTGTTCCCTCAGGGTCTGAAAGAGAAGGGCAGTTATCAGTCAAGCAACATACTGTACAGTATCACACTAGACTCACCACTATACTGACTAACAGACATCCATTCACCAGGTGTTTGAACTCTGCTGACAGACAGACATCCATTCACCAGGTGTTTGAACTCTGCTGACAGACAGACATACACTCACCAGGTGTTTGAACTCTGCTGACAGACAGACATACACTCACCAGGTGTTTGAACTCTGCTGACAGACAGACATACACTCACCAGGTGTTTGAACTCTGCTGACAGACAGACATCCACTCACCAGGTGTTTGAACTCTGCTGACAGACAGACATCCACTCACCAGGTGTTTGAACTCTGCTGACAGACAGACATCCACTCACCAGGTGTTTGAACTCTGCTGACAGACAGACATCCACTCACCAGGTGTTTGAACTCTGCTGACAGACAGACATCCACTCACCAGGTGTTTGAACTCTGCTGACAGACAGACATCCACTCACCAGGTGTTTGAACTCTGCTGACAGACAGACATCCACTCACCAGGTGTTTGAACTCTGCTGACAGACAGACATCCACTCACCAGGTGTTTGAACTCTGCTGACAGACAGACATACACTCACCAGGTGTTTGAACTCTGCTGACAGACAGACATACACTCACCAGGTGTTTGAACTCTGCTGACAGACAGACATACACTCACCAGGTGTTTGAACTCTGCTGACAGACAGACATACACTCACCAGGTGTTTGAACTCTGCTGACAGACAGACATACACTCACCAGGTGTTTGAACTCTGCTGACAGACTGCCATTGTTGGACTCCTCCATGTTCATCACCTTGGTGTTGGTACCTAGGATGTTGAACTTTCGAGACCTGGGAGAAGCAGAGTAGAGCAGGTAGGGTAGGTTATTCACAGGTTCCATGGCAAAAGGGACGTTCTAATATTGATAGCTTAGGAGACAAAGGGTTTCAACGTAACATAAAAGTGTCTTACCCTCGAATGGCAGCCACGTCCCCAGATTCCCTGAGAAACAAACAATAGGTCAATTCACAACTTCCCTGGGACTGAGTCGATCGTTGTGTTCTACGCAAATCACACATGATCGTGGGAGTGACGGACGCAAGGCATGCAAAACTCACTTATCAATAATAACTTTGATCTTCAGCTGGTAATTCAATTCTGGGAACTTCACCAGTAATCTGAAAGGATTTGGAAAATAGCATTTGGTGAGAGCACATAAAGCAAACGCCAAAGACATCAAATAAGGCCGTTTGGTATTCAACATAGTCATCAACTGGTGGCATTGAGTTGTCCCGCAGCTCCTCTTACCTGACTTTGTTGGTGAACTGCACACCTGTCTTGATGACCAGTGGTCTGTCTGGATGCATGGGCATACAAGGCTGCCTTTCCACCACGAACGCACTGCAACACAGTGACCAGATAAGAGGTGCTGCATTAGAGCACAACGGTGGAAGTCTGTGATCGACAAAACTCTGAAGCCTCATCATAATACAATGTCAAAATATCTGCATAATTTGCCAAAGGCTATGCCATGTATCCGAAACATCTGAATATTATGCAAATTCGATCCTATAATAAATATCCAAACCATCTGGACATGTGATAGATATTGAAGCTAAAAGAGAAGCTCCCCACCTCTTCATGAGGTTCCTGAACAAGTCCACTATCTTCTCCTCCAGAGCGGGCCGGTGCTGGATGATGGGGTCTCCCTTATAGGACACCTTCTGCTGGAGCTCCTCCAGCTTCTTGATCTGCTGGCGGATCTGCAGCTGAGACTCAGCCAGGGAAGTAATCCTAGAGGTCACAAAAGGTTCATCTAGGTCAGTCATTATGGCAGTGCTACTTTGTTCGTTAAACAATTTTGAAACTACAATTTAATCTTATGGTGTCTTGTATCGACTACCAATAACAGCAACTTCTCCTTCTTCACCATTCTGACGTTTACTCTACATGAGTGTTGGGGGAGATAGTGTACGGTCATGGGGAGGGCACATAAAATGATTTTAACGTGGAAAGTAAAGGCTGCTAATGGTAACTGACCATGTCTCCAAGCGGTCCAGGCAAATGTTGGGTGGTCCTCCGATGCAGGCAATCTGCTGCCTCCTCTTCCAGTCAGCCAGCTCGTCATCTGTCAGGTTCTTCTGGACAAAGTCCATGGCTGACAGCAGCCCTGCCATCTCAGTCACGATTTGCTACAACAGAGAGGGACAACAGCACATCCTTCAGACACTGATGTAACCAGTGTTAAAGTGATATTCAGGGGGCTCTAGAAGTACTTTTAAGATAAGATACATTTTATTAATCCACACGAGATGGACATCAGCCGCAGTGCAGCGCCCAATGAGCAGTTTAGGGGGTTAAGTTCCTTGCACCTGAGATATTGATGCCAGCAACCCACCGGTTGCCAGCTCACTCCCTGCCAGCACTAGGATTCGAACCGGCAACCCTCCGGTTGCTGGCCCGGTTCTCGAACGTCGAGGCTATGATTATATCTTGCACACGATTCTTAGGATGATTATCATGTTAGACAACATGATTAGTGAATTTGTTTTACAATTTTGGCCTCGGGGAAATTAGAACTAAATAGTCTCCAGCCCCACATTCTCCAATATTAGACAGCTATTATCGCCCTCCTCATCTTGCTCATAAATATTGAGTGCCTGACGGCAGCATGAATATTAGTTTAACTCAATTGAAAATGAATGAACGGGCACACATTAATATCAACACACATATCACAGATCTCTGCATGTGTAGTGAAAGGTACTGCTGCGGAGTCCAAATGTTTATGTCGGGGCAACAGATAGGGAAGCAGGCTGCTTGGGGCAGAGAATTACAGAACGACTAACCCAATTCTATTTAACAAACATGTAAATATGCAGGTTTATGTCATTTACTGCACACACGTATGTAGTTCAAGCAGAATGTCAACTAGCCTAGCCGACTTATCGCAGAAATTCTGACTATCTTGATTCAGGGTATTCGGACCCTCCAAGAAGGGGTGTACGATGTAGGGTCAGATGGACACTATGGAGGGGTGTACAAGGGCCCTACCCTCCTGAGCTGGTCCAGAGCACTCAGCATCTGTTCCAGCTGAGACATCTTCTGCCGGGTGGCTGCCGCCTGGCTGTTCCCATTCATGTCCTGGGACAACTCTGAGCAAATAGGAGAGGAGTTGGGTGGGTTATCTGTAGATTTAAGAGTCAGTGATATTTGGTAGTATTTGATGGTGGGCCAGAGATTCAAAACAACAAGCAAAATAAATAGTAGGAGTATAAAATTAGAGCCTCTAACAGACTCGTATCTTATCCAGAAATTCAGATAAAATTCTATAAAAATACATCTAGAATTGTATGTAATATTAAAAGTGAAACTTACCACCCTGACTTTTAAGGGTCTTGTAGTTGAAGTCAAAATCATCCTGGAGATTCTCAAGCATCTTCATCTTTTGTTCCATATCCTATAGCAAAGCAAAGCAAAGCATGTCAATCAAATGAGGTATAAAAAAAAACACGCCTGTGTAAAAGCACATTCTTCTGACTAAACATGCAGTCTCACCTGCACCCTCTTCCTGATGTCCTGCAGGTTGTGCTCCAGGATCTGTTGCTTCTCCGTCACCACAGTGCCAGACGGGTGAGACGGCGTTCCGTCCTGTGCGGCGGTGGTGGCGGTCTGCAGCAGCCTCTGCTCTTCCCAGAGGCAGCGGGCTACAATGCGGGCGATCTCCATGGGTTTCTCCAGGTACTTGGACTGCAGGTGCTGCTTAATGCGCCGCAGGTTGTGCTGGTAGAGCACGTTGTTCTCCTGCAGGAAGCGACTGTACTGCTGGTCAATCTCCCCCAGCAGGTTGTGGAACACCAGCGTGGCGTGGGACTCCTTGTTCGCTGCGTACGCCCTGCATAGAGCATATAGAGAGGGGTTTAGCGAAAGCTTACGGTTTTTTCATTTTATTATCTTGATTTAATTAACCAGGTAGGGTATTGAGAACAACCTATAGTAACAACCCAGCCTCTAGTTATAAGTCAAACAAATTGTAAAAACTAAATCCACAGATAAGACATGATATACTTTCCAAATGCAATGTGTTCAGACCACGTTACGTTACAGCCTAATTCTAAAATGGATTCAATTGTTTTTTCTCCCCCCCAATCTATACACAATAGCCCATAATGACAAAGCAAAAACAGGTTTTTAGAAAGGTTTGCAAAAGTATATTTAAAAAAAACTGAAATATCACATTTGCATAGGTATTCAGACCCTTTACTCGGTACTTTGTTGAAGCACCTTTGGCAGTGATTACAGCCTCTAGTCTTCTTGGGTTCGACGCTACAAGCTTGGCACACCTGTATTTGGGAAGTTTCTCCCATTCTTCTCTGCAGATCCTCTCAAGCTCTGTCAGGTTGAATGGGGTGCATGGAGATTGATGAGGACATGTTTTAATTGAATCCATTTTAGAATAAGGCTGTAACGTAACAAAATGTGGAAAAAGGGAAAGGGGCCGGACTACTTTCCCGAATGCACTGGTATCCATGTCATATGGAAATATGACCCACTGAATCGAACTTGCTTTGGTATGAAACTAAGAACCATTTGGCAGGAAAGATAGAAAGATATTTGCATTAGGAGCACAGACTTTTACGGTAACAAGGAAGTTTGGGAACTGAAATAGCTTTGGGTAAATCCATTTGAAGTCACTATTTGACAGCATCCCTTTTGCTTTAAACAAAATGTTCCATACATGTCTGCCAAAGGAAGAAGCTGTCAGAAAGTGACTGTTTGGACCTGAATGCCAAAACATGCTCAAAGTTGAACCATTTGGCTTTCCCCAGCACACCATGAGGCATCCATATCGTCACCAATGGAAAATATCAACGGTTGAGTTTGATATAATTTAAAAGTGTTGTCAAACGATTGTTTATTAATTTATTTGTTTTCTTAATAAAAACATTTTTTTTTTTAATCTTTAACCTCAATTACGTGTAAACTCCGATTTTGTTCATACGTTGTATCTTAGACCCGACTTCAGATCCTCTGAGGTGTTTGTGTTGTGCCGCCGTCGGTTGAGACACAACATGCTGTTGAATACAGGGTGGGTGTCATTTCAATCATAGAAATAGATTTACTAGAATGGCCTGATCAACTCTATGCGAAGGAGATGTGCCGCGCTGCATGAGGTAAATGCTGGTCACATCGAATACTGACTGGTTTTCTGATCCACGCCCCTACTTTTTTTTTTTAAGGTGTCTATGGCCAACAGTTGCATATCAGTATTCCCAGTCATGTGAAATCAATAGATTAGGGACAAATGAATTTATTTCAATTGACTGATATAAACTGTAACTCAGTAAAATCTTTGAAATTGTTGCATGCTGCGTTTATATTTTTGTTCAGTGTAATTACTACCACAAAGATGACTGCTGGTCCACCCACCAACGAATGTCGACTTAAAAATGGTAATGTCTACTCTATGATGTATATTTCAATAGGTTTCCTATGGATGATTGGCAGTAGAATTTAAAACATCAGTAGCAGATAGATATATTGAAACAGGCGAGGATAAATTAGGCTTGGTGAGAAGGCAGGGCAATTCTAGGCGAACAGAAAAATTGAACCTGTACAATGCTGAAAGAAATTAATATCTAAAGAGGAGGAGAGAGAAACTTAGTCTAGAGTAGTGAGATATGAGATATTAACATTGAAAGTCCCAAGGAGAATATCTTACGGGTGAAATGTAATGTCCGATCAAAAGTCAAATATATTGAGGAAGTTTCCAGAAAGGAGAAATACATACCTCTCCTATTCTCGCTATACACCAAGTCACTTGGCTCTGTCATAACCTCACATGGTCTCTCCTATCATTGCTATGCAGACGACACACAATTAATCTTCTCCTTTCCCCCTTCTGATGACCAGGTGGCGAATCGCATCTCTGCATGTCTGGCAGACATATCAGTGTGGATGACGGATCACCACCTCAAGCTGAACTTCGGCAAGACGGAGCTGCTCTTCCTCCCGGGGAAGGACTGCCCGTTCCATGATCTCGCCATCACGGTTGACAACTCCATTGTGTCCTCCTCCCAGAGCGCTAAGAACCTTGGCGTGATCCTGGACAACAAACTGTCGTTCTCAACTAACATCAAGGCGGTGGCCCGTTCCTGTAGGTTCATGCTCTACAACATCCGCAGAGTACGACCCTGCCTCACACAGGAAGCGGCGCAGGTCCTAATCCAGGCACTTGTCATCTCCCGTCTGGATTACTGCAACTCGCTGTTGGCTGGGCTCCCTGCCTGTGCCATTAAACCCCTACAACTCATCCAGAACGCCGCAGCCCGTCTAGTGTTCAACCTTCCCAAGTTCTCTCACGTCACCCCGCTCCTCCGCTCTCTCCACTGGCTTCCAGTTGAAGCTCGCATCCGCTACAAGACCATGGTGCTTGCCTACGGAGCTGTGAGGGGAACGGCACCTCAGTACCTCCAGGCTCTGATCAGGCCCTACACCCAAATAAGGGCACTGCGTTCATCCACCTCTGGCCTGCTCGCCTCCCTACCACTGAGGAAGTACAGTTCCCGCTCAGCTCAGTCAAAACTGTTCGCTGCTCTGGCTCCCCAATGGTGGAACAAACTCCCTCACGACGCCAGGACAGCGGAGTCAATCACCACCTTCCGGAGACACCTGAAACCCCACCTCTTTAAGGAATACCTAGGATAGGATAAAGTAATCCTTCTCACCCCCTCCCCCCTTAAAATATTTAGATGCACTATTGTAAAGTGGTTGTTCCACTGGATGTCATAAGGTGAATGCACCAATTTGTAAGTCGCTCTGGATAAGAGCGTCTGCTAAATGACTTAAATGTAAATGTAAATGTAAATGTATAGAATCCCATACACATTGATTATCATTAAAGAGACACACACATAGTCAGACAGAAGAGCAACTAAAATAACTGTGTAACGATAAATACACTTACATAGGTCATAGAAATATATACACAGACAATCATGAGAGGCATATTCGCCCAGGATTAAGACGGGATATTAAATAGGTGCTGGGGGATAGATAGGACAGGAAGGGAATTATATGCGGACAAGATAACTGGAATGGTCATTTGAATTGTGGGAGTATTGATCATCGTTCCGATTCAACAAATAGTACTGAAATATCCAAATGAGGAGGAGAGGGAAAACCAAAATCTAGAGAAATGGGATAAAAGCCAAATCTATAGACAAGAGGCTCCATGCGAGAGGGAAGCCTAAGAAATAGTGGCGTGAGATAACGATTATTAGCGTTCTTTAAAAGCCTTCTGACACAACCGGAAAATAAGATATTAACTAGGGATTTACGACCCCTGGGCTTATGGTTGTATAGGTAAGACCTAATATCTGATTCAACAGTCAAAGCTCTTGATAAGGTTTCCATAAAGGAGAAAACACAAATAGAGATCCAAGGAGGTCCCAGAACTAACGGGAGATTACCGTTATAGGAGAACAAAGAGAATGGAAGGGAGACGTCCAAAATCTGACTCAGACAAAGAACCTGAATAGAAGCTGATATTACTAAAATAGTCAGGAAGGGTTTTAAATTAGGATGATTTTCTGAGAATTCTCGTGTCGAAGTTTGCGACTACAGACTATTATAATAATATAGTTATTGGCGGGGAAACTCAATCATTTCAGTAGCGCGACACCAAGGTTTGTATTTCAGCTTTGAAACCGATAGACTAAAATTGATTTTAGATTGTAATTCATCTATTTGTATGGTTTGCCTGAAAAAATATGGTCGCTAGTGTTTGTATAAGATATGAACTGAACATTTAATATGTTGTTTAGATTGAATTGAAAAGAAGTCATTAAAAATAATGGCGAGACAATTTCGATGTAATACGCCATTTTGCCCAAAATGATCTGCTGGAATAATGTATTGAGATGGGAGTCGTATTTAAATAAATGTATCATAGAAGAGAAAGTCACCTAAACCTAGTTAAATGTAGGGAATAACGGAGAGATACGATACAGGTTTGTGCCACCAGGATGATGTGTCTTTTTTACGAATCGACTGACATACGATAAATTTAGCACAGAACATGGTACGTTTAAATGTTAGGGTATAGAGAGTTGAGAAGTTTGGTTGGTTTTACTTTGTTGATGGAATTTAAAGCAGAACTCAATCTGAATAGGGAATATATATTTTACAGAGGCAGGCTGACTTGCGGCGTCGTCTTACGTTGAACAACATCGTTCCTCAAATTTAAACAGCGAAGATGGGTTGTGGCATTTAGATGGGAAAATGTGTGCATTATAGCTTAGAGTTACTTTTCAAAAGTGGCTAAAAGTTCCAAATACATTTTTTTTTAAAGGAGCTGAATATCATGAGGATAGTCTGAAAAGATGCTACAGCTAGCAACGGAATTGCTAGGCATTCAATTGGGCTATATAGTGCACTACTTTAGACCAGAGTCCTATTCCCTATATAGTGCACTACTTTAGACCAGAGTCCTATTCCCTATATAGTGCACTACTTTGGACTATAAAATAGGTAAGAATAGTTGAATCGTAAAAAGTTGTGATTGTGTTCCCGAGTATTGATGTTTGGTTAGGTAACGCCAGTGAATTCGAACAAGAAGTTAACATATTCTAAAAACATGATCTGTTTTCATTACGTGGAAGAAGTAAATGTCTTATCTTAAAGGGACAGTGCACGTTTATCACAGTGGTTTTAGTGTATGGCAGTGTACAAAATATTTTGGGGCGACAATTTGGAGATAAACTGAATGAGTTACATGAAACGTCGAGGGATTTAAAACGAATGATGTGAAGGGATTATCATAATTATTAGGTTTATTAGGTTTCGTTGTTGTAGTAGAAGTTTGGGTTAAAGGGATTTCCCTGTTCCCAGAGACAAGATATCTTAAAGGGGTACACTCACATATGGAATATTAGGGGTTTTATTTTCTGAGTTTTAATTAGACAAGTGAATAATGTATTGGGAATAGAGTCGTAATTAAAATGCTACGTCAAACACGAGACAGTTACTTAAATCAAAATGAATTCTAAATAATAACAAACAGACAATTACGATTTATGCCCATCGAAATGTTTGTATAAATTTAGCGAATTGAGAGATGAGAGATGTTGATTGATGTTGTAAATTCTAATTCAGGATTCAATGAGCGTGATGACATATTTCCTTCCCCACTACTATCAAACCAGAATGAGCAAGCACAATAATGAGCCATGTCATCCTGCACAGTGTTGCCAGCAGCAGTGGTGTTAGTGAACTGTAGGTACTAGGTACCTATTCTGTAGTGGTGTTGTGAACCACAGGAATTAGGAAAGTACCCACCAGTCCTGGCTTTCGATCCAGGGGGCGAGGAACTGCCGGAGCTCCATGGGGAAGCTGTCGCTGTACAGGTGGTACAGCTGCTCCAGGTACCTGGTCTCCAGCTGCTGCAACTGGTTCCACTGGGCCATGCTGCCGGCTGCCTCCACAACCCTGTATAGGACACACATGAGGAAACAGTTGAGGGAGAAACGGAAAGCAGGGAAGACAAGGAAGCTAGATACTAATGAGGGGAACAGCTGTGGTCTCTTGATACAACGATCAGCTCTTGAGAGCTAGCCAATGCAGGACGAAACCTTGAGGCCACCGTTACAGTACGCCTCTACTTTGAAACATTTCCAATACCTTGGTCAATTGATTTGTTCTAACTCCGATTGTCTTGAATCTGATGAGAGCATGTATAGACACGTCATATTCGACCTGACAGGAAGACCTCAGAAACCGAAGACAAAGTATCTGATGGTACCTCAGCCAGCTTCCTATAAACACACAGAGACATCCTGTTCAGCTCAACACACAGCCTTCACCGAGAAACACAGACCAAAATAAACCCTGGCCTTTGGCCAGACAGAAACCCTGTGGTCTCCCTCATTACAAGAAAACTATTCAGACTTCAAAGTAAACAGCAACCACATCATTGATAATCACCACCAGCAGAATATAATGTCACTGTTGTCATCGTCAACAAACCATTGAATTATGTAGGCCATGTAATTCAGACGACACAGTCTGCAAGTTGGCACAAAAATGTTGCTGCTCCTCATTCCTTCATAACAGTGTAATTATTTTTTCAAAGTGAGTGATTTTCCACTAACAGCGGTCATGATTTCAGTTAGTTATTTGAGCAGCCATGCTAACCCAGGCCTGGTATTCTTCCTACATTAGTACTTGCTAAAAGCCTTGCCAAAATCCTAATTACCACCAGTGAAAGGTAGAGAACAACAGAGCATCCCCCCAGCCCTGAGAGATCACACAGTCATCAGCAAACATCTGCCACCCTTCTCATTTTACTGGACACAGGGAGGAACACAATGTTCTCCTAGTAGCTCAAATGCACAATAACTTGCAAGGTGGTGGTGAGGCTACAACTGCCCTGATAACAAGTCCCTATACAGCAGCAAGACCATGTTGTACTGTAGGCTAGATGTCAGGACATCCAGAAGAGAGAAACAGGAACAGACTGTATAGTGAGGGTAACATTTTAAAATCACAGGATTTGAGATTTCTTCCATTCTTTGCATCATCATATCTAATATGCTCCATTGACAGATTCAGATAAGAGAACTTATCCAAGGAATTGGGTCTTTGTGATTGGATAACGGGTGCTCCAACCGCATTTTGCTTTGCAGAGAAACCTAGGGTTGCGTCCCGAATGGGAAGATTTTCTTGTGCCTTGGTCAAAAGTAGTACACTATAGAGAATAGGTTACCATTTGGGATGAATCCTCATTTATAAAATGTCACTTCCTCTTGTCCTACACAGGTGAAACAATGAGTTTAAATTGCCTGTGACCTGTATTGCTCGTATTTGCGTTGAAATTGGTAGATTTGATTGCAATCCTGGTTTACTTCCCCTGAACTTTTCTTACCATGTCCACTTCCTGTCAGACTGGAATAAGGACAATAAATAACATTTTAGAATTCAAGTCAATTCCACAAATATGATGAAAAGTCAGTCAAATCATGTATCTAATACAAGCAGACGTTATGAGCCACAAGATCACACAAAAAAAGCTTGTGATGATGTGCACTGGAAAGCACCAGTGACAAATTGCTAAATGTTTGCCACTGTTTGTTATGTTGCTAGCGTGAACAAGCATATTCCTTTTGCTAAAGCTTTTTGTTGTCGTTGTATTTTACCCCCTTTTTCACCCCAAATTTGATCTCGTCTCATCATTGCAACTCCCCAACGGGTTCGGGAGAGGGGCGAAAGTCATGAACCGTCAAACCGCGCTTCTTAACACTCGCCCGCTGCACCAATGTGTCGGAGGAAACACCGTTCAACTGACGACCGAAGTCAGCCTGCAGCCAAGACTTGCTAGCAGATATCCACAGAGTTCCAGTCCTTGCGCTAACGCTAGTTATCAATTGCGCTACAGCTAGTTAGCAACTTCCTTCAAACTGCACACAGAGACATAATAATGGTATCCACAAGTTTATCTGACTCTGGAGAAGTAGATACAATGACAAAGTATCCCTTGAAGTCATTCAAAAGTATTACTGTGTGTGAAGTTTTAAATGCATTCTGTCATTACTAAATGTGTCATGTGATAAGACATTTTAACATTACTATTTTTATTAGATTTTTTACACACAGAACTGCTTTAACTCAGCGACATTTGAGTTTTCAAGCCCTGCCACAACATCTCAATTGGGATTAGGTCTGGACTTTGACTAGGCCATTCCAAAACTTTTTAACCCTTTTCATGTAGACTTTGGTTTACCAGACCAGATTGTGTGTGTCTGGATCATTGTCTTGCTGCATGACCCAGCTGACCCAGCTGGGTGACCCAGCTGTGCTTCAGCTTACAGACAGATGGACATTCTCCTGTAGAATTCTCTGATACAGAGCAGAATTCATGGTTCCTTCTATTAAGGCAAGTCGTCCAAGTGCTGAGGCAGCAAAGCATCCCCAAACCACATGAGGTTGATGTTCTTACTGTGGGAGGCAGCGTTTGGTTTTCGCCAGACATAATAGGACTCATCCAAAAAGTTGACTCAAGTTTTCCAAAAAGGCATCTGGTTGATCATCAAAACTCTTGGAAGAATGTTCTATGGACAGATGAGTCAAAGTATAACCGTCTGTGAGCTGGAGCTGAAGCGCAGCTAGGTCATGCAGCAAGACAATGATCCAAAACACGCAATCAAGTCTACGTGAAGATGGCAAAAAAAAAAACATATTTTAAGTTTTGAATCGGCCTCGTCAAAGTCCAGACCTAATCCCAATTGAGATGTTGTGGCAGGACTTGAAACAAGCAGTTCAAGCTTGAAAACCCACAAATGTCGCCGAGTTACAGCAGTTCTGCATGGAGAAGTGGGCCAAAGTTCCTCCACAGCAACGTGAGAGACTGATCAACAAGTGGAAGTGCTTGGTTGGAGTCATTGCAGTTAAAAGGTGGCACAACCAGTTATTGAGTGTAAGGGGGCAATTACATTTTCACACAGAAGCATTGGGTGTTGCACACCTTTGTTTATGAAATAAATGAAGTATGTAATTGTGTTATTTGTTCACTCAGGTTCCCTTTATCTAATATTAGGTTTTGGTTGAAGATCTGATAACATTCAGCATAAAAAAATATGCAAAAGTAGAGAATTAGAAAGGGGGCAAATACTTTTTCACAAATACTTTTTCACATCCCTGCACCTGATTAAAAGGTGAGCCACTTTCGTGGTACTGGTTCTCCCAAGTTGAACTAGTTGGCCAAAGTTCTCGCTAACTTCTCAAACCAGATACGTAGTTCAGGGCTCTGAACTCACCACCGCGGGTTCAGACTAGCGCGACCGGGTCGGTCACGTCTGCATATATACCTAGCAGGTTTGCATGCTCAGTAATTACTATGTTCTATGTTGAGGGGCGTTTTCCTATGTGTGTCCTGATGTGTTCAAATAAAATTATGTATTGGCCATTGATGTTTAAATTATTGAGATGTATTGACTATGGAGTGACATTCATATTGGCTGAATACCTGCTCAAGGGCTTGCTCATTTCGAGAGAGCTTAGGCTAGAGTGACATGTTGTCCCAGGGCTCTACTAAACTCTGCTGTGAGGGTCCACTACATTACAAGGTTATTTGAGAAACGGAAAGATAGGAAAGTTAGAGGGCACCCCTACTCATTTCACATGTTAGACATGTCACCTTTACTTTCCTCATTCCTCTTTCACTACACTGATGGAAACAGGTGCATCACCCTGCCTGGGGTGTATTCATTACGCTAATTTTGTTGCAAAGTTTTTTTTGTTTGGTTTGCTTCTGTTTGGTTCTTAAAGCGGTAAATGGCTTCCATTGCAAGGCATAATGAATACACTAGAGGTCGACCGATTAATTAGGGCCAATTTCAAGTTTTCATAACAATCGGTAATCTGCATGTTTGGACACCGATTATGGCCGATTACATTGCAATCCACGAGGAAACTGCGTGGCAGGCTTACTACCTGTTACGCGAGTGCAGCAAGGAGCCAAGGTAAATTGCTAGCTCGCATTAAACTTATCTTATAAAAAACAACCCATCTTAAAATAATCACTAGTTAACTATGGTTGATGACATTACTAGTGTATCTAGCTTGTCCTGCATATAATCGATGTGGTGCCTGTTAATTTATCGAATCACAGCCTACTTCACCAAACAGGTGATGATTTAACAAGCATATTTGCGAGAAAAAAAAGCACTGTTGCTGCACCAGTGTACCTAACCATAAACACCAATGCCTTTCTTAAAATCAATACACAAGTATATATTTTTAAACCTGCATATTTAGTTAATATTGCCTGCAACATTAATTTCTTTTAACTAGGGAAATTGTGTCACTGCGTTCTGTGCAAGCAGAGTTAGGGTATATGCAGCAGTTTGGGCCGCATGGCTCGTTGCAAACTGTGTGATGACCATTTCTTCCAAACAAAGACACAATTAATTTTCCAGAATTGTACATAATTATGCAATGCAACAGCAATATTTAGACTTATGGATGCCATCCTTTAGATAAAATACGGAACGGTTCCACAATTCACTGAAAGAATAAACGTTTTGTTTTCTAAATGATAGTTTCCTGATTTGACCATATTAATGACCTAAGGCTCATATTTCTGTGTGTTATTATATTATCATTAAGTCTATGATTTGATAGAGCAGTCTGACTGAGCGATGGTAGGCAGCAGCAGGCTCGTACGAATTCGTTCAAACAGCACTTTCCTGCATTGGCCAGCAGCTCTTCGCTTTGCTTCAAGCATTGCGCTGTTTATGACATCAAGCCTATCAACTCCCGAGATTAGGCTGGCAATACTATAGTGCCTATAACAACATCCAATAGTCAAAGGTATATGAAATACAAATGGTAGAGAGAGAAATAGTCCGATAATAACTACAACCTCAAACTTCTTACCTGGGGATATTGAAGACTCATGTTAAAAGGAACCACCAGCTTTCATATGTTCTCATGTTCTGAGCAAGGAACTTAAACGTTAGCTTTTTTACATGGCACATATTGCACTTTTACTTTCTTCTCCAACACTTTGTTTTTGCATTATTTAAACCAAATTGAACATGTTTCATTATTTGAGACTAAATAGATTTTATTGATGTATTATATTAAGTTAAAAATAAGTGTTCATTCAGTATTGTTGTAATTGTCATTATTACAAAATATATATAATTCATTTAAAAAATATAGATTTTATTTTTTAAATCAGACGGATTAAATCGGTATCGGCTTTTTTTTTTTGGTCCTCCAATAATCGGTATGGGTATTGAAAAATAAATCGTTCGACCTCTAGAATACACCCCTGGTGTGAGATCGTGCTACGTGCAAAAACCAGACTCAAACCACAACACAAAGCAGCTGAGCTGACTCATCATCATGTGTCAAAACTCAAACTGTCACCTAATTCAATTACTTGTTGTTTTCTTTCAACTTCCTCTTTCTGGAGTTTCTCAAGTCATACAAAGTGCATGGGCTTAAATGGATCCCATGTTAGTTAATGAACAGCTAAGCTTGTAATTTACAGTACCTCAACAGCCAACTCTTTGGCAACAGGTGACAACCCAGTCAAAACCCATAAAATATAGATGACAAGATAGATGAACTACTAAAAAGCAGAAACTTCCTTTGTTCAACCAGACCCTGCATCCATGGGTAGCTTTTTGCAATTTTGGGGGGAGGTCTCATGTCTTACTCATTGGTAGGAAGAAGTTTGGTGTTGGGTACTATATTTGACTATTATCTGAATCTTATAAAAAAATGTTTTGCCAATTTGGGTGCAAAAAATGTGCTTAAATTCTCAGAGATCAAATTATACTTTAACAAAACTATTTTTTAGAAATGCTAAATCGTATCTTTCACTAACTACAGAAATGCTTTCAGAACGATCCGAGATGGTGGGTGTTGAAATCCCCTCTTTTTTTGACTCGCACTTAGAACATGAAAAGGACACCACACGATTCAGATCATATCCAAAATGGGCATTACCAGTGCCTATAAAGACTGCTGGCTTCGCTATAGTTCTCCATACACAACTGAAAAGAGCAGAGCTTTTGTCTGAGAAACACTTGTCCCATCATTGCCATTACAGAGTGGGGTGGAATGCACAGGCAGACGACAGAGAGCCACAGAAACACAGAGCTCCACCAGGGTTAACAACACAGCTGTGTGAACAGTGGCACTACACCAGACAGGCCTGGAGACCTCTACAGCCTTGGCCTACAGAAGCACGTCAACATGAACTGACTTTCACTGAGCCGGTGTTGAGAGAACTGTAGGTCTCAAGAACAGGAAACATTCCCATACTGCAGCAAGGCACCACTCATTTAATATCACCAGTATCTCTCTGCAGCCACTATGGGTAGGCTACCCCATTAAAAACATTTAATATCACCAGTATCTCTCTGCAGCCACTATGGGTAGGCTACCCCATTAAAAACATTTAATATCACCAGTATCTCTCTGCAGCCACTATGGGTAGGCTACCCCATTAAAAACATTGTTTAGACATGTGCCAACCGCTTGTCTGAAAGAGTGTGGTGTACTGTGCAGCATGGGAGGTGGGATCAGCCTTTCAAGGAATCTAGTCTGTTGTTCAGCTAAAGATACTTTTCCTAGAAAGCGTCAGTCATGAGGGCCATGAAAGCAGCCACATCCTCTTGCCCTGTCCATAACTAGGCAAGGGCCTAGAACTTTCTATGTAACCGAAATAATGTTACTGTAGCTTTCTGATACCAGCATTGTCATTGTACTATTGATGCACAGTGAACTGTTAAACCCCATATTTCTCTAACTCAGGCAGGGAGTAAGTATAACACATTTCTACACCTCACTACAGTATCAAAGTCTGACTCAATGCAGTAAGCAGTTCTTTTAAGTCACCAGGGCGCAGTTTTTCCAGATCAAAATGATCCTGTGTTTTGCTCCACCTTCCGATGTGGTCCGTCCTCATTTTTGGATGTAGTTTTAAGAGAAAATGGAAACAAATGGAAAAATGGAAACAAATCATCATATGCTACAACACAGATCATGTTATATGATACAATATTTCAACCAAATGTTATGGTCTTTGTCTTTTTAAACAGGGAACACAACACATGATCATTTTGTTCTGGATGAAATGTTTAGATAATCTGGGCCCAGATAAAAAAAATATTTAAAAAACAAAGCAATTTAAACAATGATATTTAGACATAAAATATTCAGGAAACACCAAGAGAAAAACAACTTTCAGTTATCATAAAAGCACCGCAAAAGCTGAAACAAGAACATTGGACAATGGAAAGATTATTTGAGGAAGAGATTCCAGGAAAATGTATTACTTTATTCCAGTATGTGTTTCCTGGTGCAGTGTCAGTAGAACATGGGACAAGTAAGGAACAACATCAGCGACAACCTTGCAGCTTTATAGTCACTCGCCAATGCTATGTAAACAACTAATGATGACACATAGGTGATTGTATACTATTTGGCACATGGGTTATCTTACATGTGACATGTGCTGCTGCCCATCATCAAGCAAAAGGGGCCCGCAGGGGCCAGAGTGCACAAAGCTGTCATCAAGGCAAAGGGTGGCTACTTTGAAGAATATCAAATATATTTTGATTTGTTTAACACTTTTTTGGTTACTACATGATTCGATGTGTGTTATTTCATAGTTTTGATGTCTTTACTACTATTGTAGAAAATGGTAATAACAAAGAAAAACCCTGGAATGGGTAGGTGTGTCCAAACCTTTGACTGGTACTGTAGGCCCAAAGGCTGAGACGATAGAAGACACAGTGGCAGAACAAATTCAACCCCACCTCTGTTTCATCACAAAACTGGATAGCTACCTCTGTCCAGTGAAGTCCACAAAGCATATGGCATGTAACAAACAGCTACATGACCGATAGCATGGACCACTAAACAACTATTGATTTAGAACCATGGAGAGTTACTTCAAGTCGCAAAGAAAACAGGAGCTGCCTCCACTATTCCAGCACCATTTCAACTTCAACTAAAATATACCAAAAACAATTTAGTCCAATCAACGTAAGCTAAATATGATGAGGCTGTCCATGGTTCTGATGTGTGTGTGTGTGTGTGTGTGTGTGTGTGTGTGTGTGTGTGTGTGTGTGTGTGTGTGTGTGTGTGTGTGTGTGTGTGTGTGTGTGTGTGTGTGTGTGTGTGTGTGTAAGTAGATTGAAACGCCAATGCCATCCTCCTCTCTTTCATGTTGATGAAACAGTCTATCACTGTCATATAAAACACTCTTATTTTAGGCTACCTGGCTAAAATGCTTGCTCCCTAGCCTAACTTCCCATTGATGGGCAACGTTAGCTAGTTTTACTTTTAGCTACATATTGAGTTTCCATCCTCTAAGGCCAGGGGCACAACAATGTATGAATTAATAGTTGGATCCGAATCCTCATAATAATCATTGGCCAGTACTGAGAATGAAGTAAAACCACAAGTCCAAATCCCTATCTTCATCCATGGCTAATTTAGGCAAGGGTCAATTTTAGCTTGCTGGCTAACCACAGGAGGACAACAACCCAACGAGATGGAACAATTCAAGTTGTTCAGTCAATGACTTGTCCTCTCAATGGGATTTGATAGGAGTGATTCCAAATCCAACGTGGCTTCCCATTACACTTTTTTTTGGTGAGCCAGGGTCATCCACAGTTGAGCTCTGCGCTGATTGACTAATTGCTTGTACTTTTTTTTGTCCCATCGAGGCCAGACTGTTTTGATCGCTCTGATGCTTTCATTCAATTCGCAAGAGGCTGAACGTAGGACAATTATGAAACAGACAATTTATTATTTTTCATTTTTGGGCTTCCCTTGGCATCCATTAATACACGCCACTGGTTGTGTGCGTTTGTAATCCCTCAAACTGTAGACTGGTTGTTGCAAACCTGGTTGATGTGATGACCTTCCCAAGCACCGTTTGATGGATCAAATGGCCGTGACATGCCCACACGAAAGTGGCCATCAAAACCTGCACCACTGGATGTGGCTTTGACCGAAGGCAGCATCCCATCATGGTTCCCCTTCAACTTCATAAAATTCACATCATCACAATAATTAGGCATAAACGGTCGGCGCATGCTATCCTTTGAAAGCAAACGTAGAACATACAACCGCTGCAACGATTGGTAGGCCTAATCTATTTGCGAAACAGTGTGATTAAACTTTTGGCGACTTATGTAAAAGCATGGAGGACGTCGCTCCAGTTACTTAGTGTCGAGTGAGTTTCACCGATTGGAAGTGTATCCTCAATCTGATAATACATTGATGCTGCTCGCCCACCACACACAACTACAATGTGTTGTGTAACACAGTTTTAAAACTTTACTCTCAGGGCCCAACCACAATATGATGTATAAAAAATACAAAGCAAAGGGGTCTGCGAACGCCTACTTACCCTACTGTCCACGGGAAAGTGTCAGAAAAAGTATCCCGTCAAATCGTAGCCAGACACCAGCCTTAAACCACCAGAACGAAATGTCTTATTGTACAGGACAATCGAGAACTTTTAACCAAACTGTATTTCTAACAATCGGAACTACAGTAACCGTAGCCTACTTCAATGTCGCGATACTATACACACTGACAGCTAGTTGTCCAATTCCACCAGGAGTGCAGACAAACTTCGAGAAGGCGTTGATTGACATACCTAGGATGCAACAGAAGACGAGAACACAATTTCGTCCAATCTTTGTGTAGGATATTGCAAAGAAGGCGGGATTAAAGCTAAAGGGAGGTTGTGTGTGTCGTGTTTATTGCGCTCGACACGGAGGCTGTTCCGTGTAAAACACACTCCCTCCGTTTGTAGGGAAAATTTCATGTACAAGCATGACCTTGCAGCGGGAGAAGAAATATCCCCAACAGAACAGCTGAACTGGAAGTCATCTGAGTTACTGGCAGTGACGACGTCATCAGAAGTGTAATAAGAAGAAATGTGAACAACGTTGATATTTCTGTCTTACACAAATCAATATATATTCGCCATCGACAAATACTCTAACCAAGGCTTTGAAAACAGTTTTATTCTAGTATTTGCATATTCAAATGATACTTTCACAAAATTATAGCATATAAATTATATGCTATAGCATATAAAAATGGGGTCTAGTCTTCTTCATCATCATCATCATCAATGCAGGCTACAGCAAAACAGTTCAGCAATAATTCAATATTTGATCAACATGTTTACTTGGTTTCATGGGACCTAAGAATTACAGGGTTCTATGCTCCTAAACATTCACATTTTTATTGTGCGGCATTGCCCATCAATTTGAGAGTGGTCAACTCTCAGGTAGCTAACCTTATAGGCATAGGTCATTATAGTACATTGTGAGACTTAATAGCATAATTTGAGTGTCCCTTTTCAGCAGGGAAATAACAAGAGTAGAAACATTACTGAGGTTATCATAATCATAGCAGGTCAGGTCACATGCTGTGAAAACCAAATTAATATGATCGGTTTCCTGAGATTAGGACTAAACCTACACTAAAACGCATGCCCAATGGAGTTAATCTCACTGTAGCTACAACTCTGGATCCTCTACCACTCCCAAATTTTCCATTCTTTGTTGTAATCTACGGAGGCAAGGAAACACAGTTGACAATGTTAACTTTCATTACAAACTCACTCATACTTCGAAGCAGCATGACTCAAATCTATATCCCTAATGACCAATAGCTCAAGCACTCTTCTCTTTAATTTACGGTGTTTCGCATCATTAGTCAGTGTTTATTATGGAGTAACATCGGCCTATGGAGCAATGTCATTATTTACAATGTGTCGGTTTTAATGGTTTTCAAGGAAAAGTGAACATGTTGGTTTCTTCTTTATGATGCAAATTCATTCAAAGAAAATGAATGGCCTCTTTTTACCCCATGTGACTAATCTGAGTGTAGTAATGGTCTATAATAGAGCTGTACTGGCTGCACTTCACATAGCATTGGGTTGAACTTTGACCCATTCAATCATCACAGTGGTAAAGTCTGGTGTAAATCATATATCTTTATTGATATATAAGTATAAGTGGTTAGACAAAAAATAGTAATTTAATTCAACAGAAAAAGCCAGCTTCATTTTTTGATCTGTCATAACAACAGGGAGATATCATCATCTCAGTTCAGTTGAAAATGTCAGTGGTACGTTCTCTATACTTGTAATCAGGATATGTACAGTATCCTGCAGGGTTGAGGTCAGTTGTCTTTCAATTCCAGACAATTCAGGAAGTACACTGAAATTCAAATGATCTTAAATGCTTTTCAATTAGGAACATTTGGAATTGTAATTTGGTTACTTTCTGAATTTACTGGAATTTAAATGGAATTGGCCCCAACCCTGGTAACCTGCAGTAGTTTGTCTGATCATTTTACAAAAAACTGCATATTGACTGACAATGCTGCGAGACTACACTACATGGCAAATAAATAAATAAACAGTTGAAAGATGAGCGGTCACTGCCTTGTATCTCCATTCTCTCCCGAAGAAGACAGGAAATGCTATAAATCTCCTCGGTTAATTGGGGGAGATGAGGGATGTTTAGAGATGGATGTAAACTTAGCTCGTGTTTGACAAAAACTTAGTCAGTCTTTAATGTATCTGTGTGTTCAGTATTGGCCTTGGCATTTATGTAATGAGAATCCATTTCAGCCTTGTAAAAACATTAAGTAAACACAAAATATGAACTGCACAAAGACCTACAGATTTTTTGAGGAATAACCTAGGTTGCTTTCTGACTGCACCATCTCTCCTTCTCTCTGCACTGACCTCTCCCTCCACATGATCACCCTGCCCCCCCCTCACTCTGTCTCTCTCTATCTCACACACACACACACACACACACACACACACACACACACACACACACACACACACACACACACACACACACACACACACACACACACACACACACACACACACACACACACACACACACACACACACACACACACACACACGTCCTCTCTCTGTGTTCCGTCTCACTCTCCTCAGAGGAAGCACTCTCCTTAATTAGATTCCTGCCTCATTGATTATCCTAATGGTGTTCCACAGAGACCTCCCCTCCCTACCCCGGCCCCTTTATCAAGGTCGGTCAGACACAGAGAGCTATGGAGACACGTAGAAAAGCCTTCTGGAGCTTTTCTACATGTGCTTTCAGTCCTTCTGTACATAGTCTCACTACTTTGTTTTCCAGAGGCATGTCTTGTAGGTAGAGAAAGAACACGAGACAACAGCTTTTAGCTTGTATTGCATTTACTGGTCTCACTTCACGTCAAACTTAAATCATCCATTCTAATCACCATCGTCTCCCTATATCAGACCCTTGCCAGACCACACAGGCACAAACAAGCTGACAAGTAATTGAAATAGACAGAGACTGAGGTCCAGGAAAGGACATGTATTTTATTTGTTCACCTTTGTAACTGCCATGTCATTATTCACAATCCCTTGTAATTTGCTGCCGGCACAAACAAAATTGGATAGCACTTACATTTCTGTATGTCACTATAGACTTTCATTTAACTGTCACCTGGCACATTGACCTGTGCTGGAGGGGTTCCTACAAGATTCTCTCCTTTGTCTCCCCACAATTACAGCACCCAATGCAGTCCAGGTGAAGTGCTGGATATATCCTGTCGTTAGCTGTGGCCATGGTGATAGATTCAATAAGCAAGGCTCTGTCAATCTCAGACAGACTCCTCTTCCAGGAGAGAAGCCTCTGGAGTAACAGTAACGTGGCAGGTTAACACAGTTATTTCTGTGCTTATTATAGCATATATGTACAGTACAGGCATGATTCTTGTAGCACTGTGAGCATACATGCATACATTTGTACAATGTGTGTCAGTACAATTAAACATGTTTTTTTATTTGTATTTTTATTAACATTATCATGTAAGCACAGTGAGAGAAAAGAACAGTGAAACAAGTTAACTTCTACAGAACGACGGCACTAGGAACCTTTGATTAAAAGACGGCTCAAAATGTAATTCTCCTGTCATCAGTGACCAGTCCTAGTAACAACCAGGTAGTTTGGTGGTTACACTGGTAACTTAAAACTGAGAGTAAGATAACTATTTTCCAGATATCACAATATAGTACAACTTAGAAACTTTATGAAACATTCTTTAAAAAAAGGAAGGCAAAACAATGCAACTAAATTCAGATCTCTTTGAAGTCGTCACTAATCCTTCATCCTTCTCGTTCTCCATTTCAAAACCCCAAAAAAATAGGATCTGTTGCGATCCTGTTTTATACGTGAAAAACTTTTGAAATAATTAAAGAGAAGGATTACTTTACACACCTGGCACCCATCCACCCCATAACATCATTTAAAGGTACACTAGTTTTTCCCTGATTGGCTCAAGATTTGTAGCTGAAACGTTACACACACACAAAAATAGTTCCATATATGCCAATCAGTGAGTCTTTTCCTCGTCTTTTTAATGTTGCATTTGTCGTGACCCTCCCTCTCGGTCCTCCGAAAACAATCAATCAGAAATGAAAGCTTCATAGTGCTTCTCTAAGAAAAATGAAAACTAGCTTTATTAATCTTTATCCTTATCTTATCTATCTCGTCCTTTCAAATCCTTGACATGTTGACAGAGCTTGTATGCCCACTCATACAGTAGAAATCTGGCTGCTCAAAATGGCTGTGAACATTTGTTTAACTGATCTGTAAACTCTTCAGCCAAGGAAAAGAGGGTCCCCTGTGTCACTTCCCATGCACGTTGAAACCATCTTTAGATGTTTCCAGATTGTGCTCTTACTCTTCATTTGTCAAAACATAATTTCTCTGACCTGCACATCACATCACCACCGACCATCAAATCAGAAAATCTCAAGATACCCCAACACTGGGCACACACTGGTCGAATCAACTTTGTTTCCACATAATTTCAAGGAAATGACGTTGAACCAACGTGGAATAGATGTTGAATTGACGTCTGTGCCTAGGGGGGATATTTCCATATACACTGTTATGTACTGTATGTCCTACGTTAGCAATTATTGGACATCAAATCACAATAGAAACTACTATTTATTCCATTAGCATTGTGGTTATTCTATTTCAAAAACAAAAAAATAAACACAATTATATCAACAAGCAAAATCCCAGACTAGACCAACCAGAGTCATTCACAAAGACAAGAAAATATGTAAGGAAGAAACAAAAATGCGAGCCTTGGTTAAAGTTTTTTGTTGTTCTTGTCTAGAACAGCAAATACTACATTGAAAGTAATTCCTAATTCCTTAGGCACGTATGACTGTAAGTCGCTTTGGATAAAAGCGTCTGCTAAATGGCATATTATGTTATTATTATTTTTATTATAAGATGAATAGATTGTGAACACTGTCCCGACAGTCCTTATCATGCATGCTGTGTCACTGTCATCCAAATGTAGTATGTTTCTCTCCTCTTCTTTACTCTCCTCATCCCTCTATCATATCATTCTTCTAATCCTGCTGGGCCCTGTAGACAGAGTTATTTGCTGGTTGTCTTCATGCTTGTCTTCACCACAGGGACTTTACTCTCCAGCCTGATCAGATGCTCTGCCACCTGGTCCTCAGCCACCTCCAGGAAAGCTGCCATCTCTGGGGTGTCTACTCTCACCAGCTCCTCCTCCTCTTCATCCAACTCCAGGACAGCAGCCATCTCTGGGGTGTCGACTACTCTTACCAGCTCCTCCACCTCCACATCTCCCTCTCCCGCCTGCAGGGCCTCATTCTCGGCAACCTCCACCATCTCTGTGCCCTCTGTGTGCACCACTTCCATGTCTCCATCCCGGAACTTCTTCACGTGGAAGGTGAAGGGCGGCACGCGGTACACGGTCGTCTTGGAGCGGGCGTAGACGGTGTGGTCGGGGGTCAGAGACTTCTTCAACATCTCCTTGGAGCCCTTTAGCTTCTCCTTCCGCTCCATGTTGGGGGTCATCTTGTTGCCCAGCTTGCCCATCTTCTTCTCCAGGCTATGCTTGGTCTTCTCTAGCTTGTCGTGGGTCTTCTGCCTGGTCTTCTCCAGGTTATCCCTGGTCTTCTGCTTGGTCTTTTCCAGGTTGTCCTTGGTCTTCTGCGCTCTCTTCTCCCTCTGCTCTTTGGAGAAGGCCTTCTTGATGTTGTCCACGCGCGCCTTGCTGGAGCGTTTTATCTTCTCCGCCCGGGACTCTTCGATGATCTCCTCGATCTCCACCTCCTCGTCTGAGTTGAGGCCAGTGAGCGCCGCCTCACCCTCCTCCTCAGGGATCTGCTCCAGCCCCCCTTCCACAGAGCAGCCCTCAGCTGCATTCTCTGCCACCTTGGATGACTTTAGAGAGGCTTTAGCGGCCTTATTCTCATCCTGTGAAGACACAAAGGAGAGAGTGGATGAGGTTAGACAACAGGAAGAGTCAACATACAAGATAAGTATGAACGTTTATGTTTAAGGCTCCAGTTAGGGTCAAAAGAACCACAGCAGATCCTGTTTTGCAGCCAGCTGATAGACTAGGACAGTATTACATATTTCTTTACTCTGTTTTACCATTTTATATTTTATTTGTTTTCAAGCATGAGTTTGCAAAGACAATATTAAATCTACCTCATTATATATCAGTGCTCTGAAGGAGATAAGCTGTTCCCATCCTAATGTGTTCATTCATAGGGAACAATGTGTTCACAGAATGGGATTTGTCCAATATATATATATATATATATATATATATATATATATATATATATATATATATATATATATATATATATATATATATATATATATATATATACACACATTTTCAAATTGACTGCATGATTATAGAGATTATATTGAAGTGTCACGTTAAAGCCAGAGGCAGAGAAAATGAATTAATATCAATTCATATGAATGTGGGCTCTGAGATGGAAATGAAATTTGACATTTATGTGTGTGATAAATTATTCATATTCATGGCTTGCCTCAGATATGTAACTTTATATTTATCAGTCGCAGAAAAAAAATATATGAAACATGACTGCTACTGGTGGCCAACCCCATCTAATGGTCATACAATACAAACTGACCAAGACTCCAAAATCAGCACAGACAATGAAATACTGTCCAGCCAATAGCACAAACTTTCCATATGTACCCTAGAATGAATGACTACAATACTTTACATAAAGTCTGCCTGAAACCTCTGTTTGTATGTGAACCTGCAGACTGTGACTGATGTAACATTTGAGAGTGAGAGACTTTAGTCAGATTGAAAATCACACTTCGTCAGCAATGGGTTGTGGAAAAATAAGTTTAATGGTTGAGTCAAATGTCTAGTTATGTGTTTCCCTGCCGGTTGTGTGACAACCACACCAAAGGTTTAGGTTATGTAATATAACTACTAAGATGAGTTGTAAAGAGGTAGGACTACCAGTGACATTTGAAAGGTTGTTGGTATCCATCCTTACACTCACTAAGACTGAAAAGCCTATTAGAGAGAAAGAGAGAGAGAGAGAGAGAGAGAGAGAGAGAGAGAGAGAGAGAGAGAGAGAGAGAGAGAGAGAGAGAGAGAGAGAGAGAGAGAGTATGTATGCATGAGATACACCAGGAGAACATTTACCACAGTTATCGCAATGATTCAGCGAGGTAGGAGTGTGCAGTGAGGTAGTTTACCAATAGCAGGAAATGCTTGTGTCTAGTTGGCTCAGTATGCTAGTTTCAATATTTGGCACCATACAAACCTGTATGACATGCTCTTTCACAAGCTGTTGGTGATTACACTTATTTTGTGTACTGAACATTTACCAATTAGTTTGGCCGAGAAGACCCTGACACTAGTTTCAAGTATAACCAAAATAACGGCAAATGTTCTCAGTATTTCCAATGGACTGGATCATACAGTCTTGCACTCCATCTAGAGGACAAGAAAGTTCTTGCAGCCGGTAAAGGGACGCCCCATCAGAGAAGGCATTGTCTGTTCCTAAAACCAGTACTTCATACTGACATTCACAAATACTCACACACGGCCCACCTGTCCAAAACTTGACACCTATGCTTCTCTGACAGCTGCCACTCACTCAGCGTCTCAGTGATTTTTTTCTCTCACAACGTTAGAGAAATGCTGTATTGCTGAATATCCACTGAGGGAGACCAGGAATATGCAGAGGATGTTATCCCTCCTATTGCCCTATGCTAATCCTAGCATACCCCTCTGACCCTGCAACCCATAGAGATAGCTATGTCTTTGTTGTCACTGCCCCGCCCTGTCCCTGTCCCATCATAGCGCTGCTCACGTCACACATCACACTTAACACTTTCCACTGACTCTATGCACACTCATAAGACTATATGTACACTCACACCCTACACTACACTACACTACACACACACCCTTTTACACTCAACATATGCTGCTGCTACTCTGTTCTTTAATTTACTCTTATTATTATCTATCCTGATGCCTAGTCACTTTACCCTGCCTTCATCTACATATCTACCTCAAATACCTTGTTGATCCGGTACTGGTACTCCCTCTATATAGCTCCATTCTTGTGTATTTTATTTTATTCCTCGTATTAGATTGTATTTACATTTGACTTTCACTCATTCTGTAAAATTCTATAGTATCACTTATGTCTTCAAGTGTCTCTTGCTTCTCTATCGCTCTCTCTCTCTCTCTAAACTCTTTAACCCTGTCTGTCTCGACACTCTCTCTGTCTCTGTACACACTGTCCAGATATGTTGGGAAACTGGCCCAGTCCTGATTGTCTGAACTGAGTCACCTTCCTCTCTCCCCTGCCATGTGTGTGTGATCTCACATTGAGAGCATTGTGGGGAATGGGGATAGGTCGGCTTGTAATCAATCACAACTGTGTTATCTGAGGGTTGGTGAGCTCATCTCAACTTAGTTTTTTTTACCCCAATTTCGTGGTATCCAATTGGTAATTACAGTCTTGTCTCATTGCTGCAACTACCATACGGAGAGGCGAAGGTCGAGAGCCGTGCGTCCCCCGAAACACATCCCAGCCAAGCCGCTGGCACAATGCCCACTTTACCCGGAAGCTGCACCAATGTGTCGGAGGAAACACAGTACACCTAGCAATCATGGCAACCATGGCAACCGTGTCAGTGTGCACTGCGCCCGGACAGCCACAGGAGTCACTAGGGCGCGATAGGACAAGGATATCCCTGCCGGCCAAACCCTCCTCTAACCTGGACGACGCTGGGCCAATTGTGCACCGCCCCATGGGTCTCCCGGTCGCGGCCAGCTGCGACAGAGCCAGGATTAGAACCCAGAATCTCTAGTGGCACAGCTAGCACTAAGATGCAGTGTCTTAGACCACTGTGCCACTTGTGAGGCCCCATGTTTGCTTTGTGTGTTCTCCATTTCTCTTCCTCTGCCTAAAAATAAAACGCTCATCTCCACTGTCATTCCCCTTTCCCTGTCTACTTTGCAATGTGTCGCGTAATCACACTGCTTATTGATTCCCAAGGCGATGGCTGGGGGAGATAATCCGTCCGTTAGCTGGGTTTGGCCTGTTGACAGAGTTGGGCATAATTTGAGTCACTGCGATGGAACAGATCTGTATCGCTTTAATCAACTATTTCGGTCAGGAACTGCCAATGTAAAAACAATGCCATGGCAACCCGTCACAGTAATAAGGTTAAAGGTGGAGATTTGCATCATTGTGACACATGAAAGCAGGTTTGTAATGTTTCTTTAACATCTCATGAAAGGTGTACTCATTGTCCTCTCCTACCTCTCCACCCTGCTGTTACCACATATTAAATTGTTCTTTATCATTTGTTGCTTCCTGTGTAGGTGTACTCCCAGAGCATCTAGCCCTCCTCCACCTCAATTAGTATCACTTTCCTTTCTCCCCTTGTTATCGTCAAGGCAACAATCCCTTGACACTTTCTATTTGCTTCATCATAGTTCAAACAAGCAGCTCGGGATCACAGCTTGTGCAAAGCCAAGGCTTTTTGTGATAGCTTTCATTACTCTTGTACCGGGGGAGATGTGAGTGTTTTTTGCAATGATGAAATACATTTTAAAAAGTACTTGACTGGAGCAGCGTGCACTGTTAAACAGGATAATGTGATGTTCAAGCCTGCAACATATGTTCTGAGACAAATTGACTGGAGCAGCGTGCACTGTTAAACAGGATAATGTGATGTTCAAGCCCGCAACATATGTTCTGAGACAAATTGTGATTTTGAATTCCGTACTTTGGTTTATTCTGGCATACTGAACATCCTACCTCATCACTGACAGGCAGATATTATGTTCATACGTTTCATATACTGTATTTTTGCATCAGCATTAACCAATACCACACCCTTCCCCTTATTAATCCTTGTGCTGTTCTGATGTTCACAATGGCACTAGTGGAACCTATCATAAAATGACCATCGCTTCCTTATCTGGTGCTGTGTCCTACTCTGCTTGCAGTGTGTGTGTTTATTTCGGGCTTGCCTTTCCCTCTCTCCGGATTCCATCCACCATTCCCTGGATACTAGCCACTGTAACATTCTGCCCCCTCCCCTCCTAGCCTCTCCTCCCAGTCCTCAACAGGGCAACAGATAAACACAGGAGCACGTCACCACGGCAACCACCATTGTGGAATATCGCCCCAGGTGGGGTGTGAAGATTAGCCCGATAAACGACTATGGAGGATGATGACACCCCATCGGAGGAACTACTGTACTAAAACGCTACGGTACGGTGTTCTATGGGACAGATTAGATTCAGAACATAACTGTCATCATCATACTAATATCAACAGTCTTGCTATAGCCAAACAGTGCATTACCCCTAAGCAGCATGTTGGCCTGGCCTACCACTGATTCCATTGGGGTGATGTAATAAGATGATGGGTGCCTCGCCCACCTCGGTACAATGCCACATAGAAACTGAGAGAACAAATTGAGAGGGCAGAGTTCTCTGATGCCAGCCAGCCACTATGTCTAGACTAAAACCCATTAAAAAGCTCTTTCCCCCAACCAGCCCTTGGTTCTTCCAGAGTCAGACCCTGTTGACTCTCAGAACCTTCACTCAGAGCCTCACTGCAGAATAACAATCAGGAGCTGTGAAGTCTGGAACAGGAAGAGGCTGCAGGCAATGGAAAAACTGCTCAGCCGGGCATTCTGGGGAAGTCATCCAAACGTAGGACGCTACATCATTGAGGGCATCGCCATCTCCTGTGTCGAGGTGGTGCCCCGACGCAGCCTGATTAAAATCATGTAGGAAAGGAAATGCACGTCTTCGCAGCCATCAGTAGCTCTCCCTGTGTGTGATTAATGAGAGAGAGAGGGAACGGAGAGAGCACGGAAATGGAAACTCCATGAGTGTCCCTGTGTTACCCTCCTCTCTCATCCCACTCTAGCCGTGGAAAAGTCTGGTCTACATGTGAGTGTGTACGCTACTATGCTTGAAGGAGTGCCTGTGGAGAATGTGGTTTGTTGAGTGTGTGTGAGTCTTCACAGAAAGGAAGAGGGAGCTCTGTTTTTTAATGTCTCTTTCTTTGCTCGGCTTGAAAGGGAGAGTGGCCTGGGGGGGGGGGGGGGTGAATTACAGCTCATGGAAAAGCTAGCAGATGGAGGAGATTTAGCACTGGTTACACTGTGTGTCTGTCTGTCTGTCTGTCTGTCTGTCTGTCTGTCTGTCTGTCTGTCTGTCTGTCTGTCTGTCTGTCTGTCTGTCTGTCTGTCTGTCTGTCTGTCTGTCTGTCTGTCTGTCTGTCTGTCTGTCTGTCTGTCTGTCTGTCTGTCTGTCTGTCTGTGTGTGCGCGCGTGCTTGCGTGTGTGTGAGAGTGAGTGTGTGTGCGTGCGTGCGGCACACGCATGTTTGTGTGTATGTGGAACAAGAGTGTCTGTAAATCTCTATGTGCAATACTGTGTGTGTTTGTGTACAGTGTGTGTTGGCTATGACAGTGTATCCTATGCAGGGTGCTGAGTCCAGGCAAGTCGACTGTCTATTGCTCATGAGTCGTCTCTCTGAGGGAAACACTCCCTAGGAGGTATTCTGAAAACACGCAAACCAGCCTGAGGCCCAGAGAACACAGTAAACAAGTCATGCATTCTACTGACTGAGACTGAAATAACAGAGAGAGTGTGTGTGAGAGAGAGAGAGAGAGAGAGAGAGAGAGAGAGAGAGAGAGAGAGAGAGAGAGAGAGAGAGAGAGAGTGAATGAGAGAGAGTGTGTGTGTACTTATTAGAGAGAGAGAGAAGGAAAATTGAAGGTACAGTGGTAAGCAGGCCTCTTAACATATAATGTCCTGCATTCCCCATCGATGCTACATGAAGCCTATCCTGTTTTGGCACCTACTATTAAAACCTTAAAAGGCTTTCTAGTTTGGTTATTTTTCTCTGAGTTTGAGTGTTCTGCCTCTGACTCATAGGCACTGCGGATCATTATTAAGCACACACTAGTTGCCATGGACGACAACAGAGCAAATAGTTGTCCAAACCACAGCTAAAAACTACAGCAGCTATGGCTATAAGGGCACTCTTTCGTCTCCTAGCAAGCCCAGGGCCCCTTTTCTGCAACACAAAGCTACACTCTCAGACTCTCTCTCCCTAGACATCAGTCACAGTCCTATGACATCAGCATTTTATAATGTCAATTAAATAAACCTAATATTAATGTCTGTTGGTCTTTCATAACCTATCAAAAATGTCATGTGGATTTGATAATTGTTGTAGATAAGGAATGTCACAGACCAAATTGTTTTGTAAATGACTGTCCATGCCCTTTTGGATGGAACTGAAGGTTTTCACAACAAAAGTTTTGGGAATGTAGATCAGAACATGTTTGGATGACATTAGGATTGATGCCAACCCTTTACTCTGGTACTCTCCTACATGCATCAGATATTTCACAAGAACAAGAGATGAAGCCTAGTGAGGTAAGAAGTGCTACTTGGGTTTTACCAGGCAATGGACATCTACCTACAGATGTAGGATCTTAATATGAGCCACTTCACTACAGCAGGAAAATAATCCTTCAGCAAAAGTAAATGTGAATTATTATATGGATTATAATGAATTTACATTTTTTTGATACATTTTCCGATAGGGAATATCAAGTCTGACATTTTAAAATGAAAATTACAATCCTTTTTAAGCCTTGAATATACTACAAGTTTGCATTTCATGCTGTGCAGGAAAATTCTCAGTAGCAAAAGCGCAATCAAATTAAGATCCTACATCTGTTATAAATGACCTCTACTACCATCTTAATCAGATGCCCGTGACCTCCCTCCCCCATTCCTCCTGGGGCAGAGATGAGAGGCATGACTCGTGAGTCACTCTGGCAGCTGTCTGATCTTGTCTAGCCCCAGTCTGCAGTATGCAGCTGTGCCTTCAGCTTTCACAATGACCCATCTGGGGCCCTTCTACGACAGGAGCAGAGGGTGGAGGGCCCCTGGCAGTTATAAACATGGTGCTAGCAGCTGATGTACTACAGGCTACTGTACATTTCCGTTGCTTAAACCTCCTATAGGTATAGTATTTTGGGGCTCAACACATTTAACACACGACTATAATGAGAATCGTTATTTACAAGAAGCTGTTACAGAAGGGAGTGGGGTAGTCTATGCATCCCAGCTCACTATTTTAGTTCAATTAGACGCAGCCAAGGCACAGAGATCAGGTTCTCGTTCCGTCTACCTCGAGCATCCTGGGGAATCCTCATGACCACCATCATGATGCAGTTGAGGAGTACAAAGGGAATTCTGTGCAACACGTTTTGCTCCTCTCTGATCTCACCATCCCACTATGACAAACAATGTAACATAGCCCAACTGTGATGGCTTCACATGAAATGAAGCAGTGGAAATACACCCTACACCTTTGCCACCAGGACCTCTCCCTTTCCAAACTGAATTCCAGACAGCCAGGTTGAAAAAGTTCCCTGTATTCTATTTGGGCACAATTGTGGTGTACATCTTGTTTGACACCGGAAGGGAGTTCCTTGGGGTTTCTTTCAGAGCTATGTGTGACCTCACCACACAGGAGTCTGGCAGGGATATATCCCTTTCTAAGGCTCAGCTAATCCCCTCAACCTCTCTCCATGACTACAGCCACTGGAATCCCTACAACTACAACCACTGTCAACATGGCATCACCAGCCATCATGGAACCTTTGCCTTTCCACATGTTTTTCTGTAGGATTGGCACGTCTGACTCTCTAACGTAGTGATTCTGTAATGTCTGTACTGGGATCTGCTCCCAGCGTCTAACATTAACACCAGGTTGACAGTTTAGATATAAAGTCTGTATCAGATCGCATTGGGCAGTAGTACTGATTAATGGAGCCATCGTTCCTGCCTAATAACATAAGACACACATCAAGCCATTAATCCTGCGTCATGTCAGTCTGCCCTTTGTTCTAACTGTCTCCACTGCGTAACTGATTCTGCTTTATCTAAAGGGCACATCCTTGGGGAAGGGAGGGGGATGTTTTAATGGGAAAAGTTTGACATTCGAGGAAGAGCTTTTGTTCTCAGCCTTGGTCTGCTCGTCAGGTGTGTGGCAGCCTCTGTTTTGGTATACCTTATCAGACCATCCCTGGAGGTTATGGGGACCAACACCATCCAACGTGTTCTCCTTCCCCTCGTCCACCTCTGGTGGAAGGTTAGGCCACCCGAGACGACTGATTAATGTCCTATTATGAGATATGCCAGAGTTGTCAGAATCTCTACCGCTGAAGTTCATACCTCATAGTTGACATCAACACACCTGTGTGAGAGGCATGAGTTCTATTACCTTAAATGTCTTCCCTCTCAGAGAGAGAGGTGTTAAGTAGTTCTAGGCAGTGGTGTTTCTTAATAAGGGTGACATATAGGAAGAGTAATAGCAACTAAAGCCAGTATCAAACCCTCCATCCACCCACGAAAGCTCCTTAATAAGAAACCATTTAAAAAGCATGATCAGTCTAATGCCCTCTGTGTGCAGTCTGCTAGTTTAATAATCAGAGTTATGAGTGGCCATAACCCACCCAGTGCCCTGCCTAGATCTCAGTGACAGGATATAACTCACAGGCCAGCGCCAGGAACACACAGTCCGAGCAGCAGGCACATGTCACCAGCTAACACAGCTGCACCTGGAACTGCAGGACACACTCTCTGAATAGAAATATGTTATGCACTATGTTTTGATGTTGACATCTGAATAGCCGTACACAATCACAAAGACACAGGTGTGCACACAGAGATACAGAAACACGGAGGCACATCCACACACACACACACACACACACACTGACACCATCGTTCTGTGCTGCTGGTGGCTAAATCAAGTCTCCCTCTATGAAACAGGACCCTCCGCCATTCCATTCCACATCGTTTCAAGAGTATTTATAATCAAAGCACCAGAGCAGATTTTCTTTTACACGGTTTCTGAAAAATTTGGCTGAGTTATTACGATCTTGGCAGTGGCCTTTGAAGTAACGGCTAGAGCGTAGGCTACAACGTACAGTAAGTAACATGTTTTCAGCGGTTGCCTCAGATCCCACAATTCTGTGGACTGGAAATCTGTTGACCAACCCAGGAACGTTGAGTGGCGGATGGACAGGTGCCCTGACCTTTAGCTTGCCTGGCAAATCATGTCTTCTGTTGTGGGAGCGAGGCCTGTAAGCCAAGAGGGCAGTGGGCGGTTGAGCCCAGTGTAGACATCTGGGTCATACGAGTAGTTCATGTTTGTATATCTTAATAAGTGCAGCTCACAGTGACTTCATCTGGTCCCCTTAATTTGGTCCTCAAGTGCAAGAGTAAAGGCTTTGACCCATACACTCGCTCACAAGTACACACACATGCACTCATTGACAGGATGAGAGCTGAATTAGCTAACGGGCAGCAGGAAACAACAGTCTTGTGGGTCTGCGAGTCAGACGACACAACAACAAGTGATGTTGTTTCCCAACAGGACCCCACCTCTCGCCCCCAACAGCATCAAAATGAGCCCAGCGTGAACCATGCACATTGTTAACAATGCTGCATGTGCTCCAGTTGTAAAGTCTACTGCTAATATATAAATAGGCATGGACAAAGAGACACACACTACAGTGGTTTCAGGGTAATATACTGTGTTCAGTTTGGCAGTGTCTGAGGGCCACTGGCCTTCAGCCTCAGGAATAGCATGGTTCCTCTTTCTGCTGCACATATCCCACTGGCAGTGATATAAAACCCTGTACGCAAGAGTCACACTGTCTATCAGCCAATCCCTTATCAAGCCTTCACACAGCCATGACACCCAGATACTAGCTATGAGACAGATCTGTCAACCTTCATGACCCCATTGATCTTTGTAAAGAAATTATTAGAAGGAGAATAGCTTTTACCACTGGGTGTGATAGGGTGGAGCAGGGATCTTCAACATGTGTTTGGGCTTCATTCTGTCAATTTGCAGTCTACAAATGATTATAATTATGTTCCGTGCCCCAGATCATCCACTCGGAATCTAGTCGGGGACTCTTACGGTAGAGGGAGGTGTAAAGAAAGACAGAAGAGAGGTGGATAGAACCACTGCCGCTGGGGGGCATATGTAGTCGGGTTTTAGCGGCACGCTGCACTACCACCAGACCAGACCACGGCAAAGCCCTCCTAGATCTGACAGAACTGTGTAAGCAATAAGGCTGAAAGTCTACCAAGCTCTCTGAGTTATTAGGTGGAGCTAAATGATTGAACTTACCCAGTCATGTCTGGTATATCTGTTTCTATATCCGTGTCTTGTGTTAGGGGCCAGGGGTTGATTTGAAATCAGGCATACATTGCCTGATTACATTACATACATGATACTGTGATGTGAAACCTATGCAAGTGCACCTATCGCAGCGCTTTTTGATCTTTCCCAAGTATAAAAGGGAAAGAAAAAACAAAATGAATGACAGCTCAGTGCTCTTGGCTGAACTCATCCTAAAGCCAGAACAGATATGAGAGAAGAGGGAGATAATCATTAGAGGAGCACAGACTGCTACACTTTGCCAATAGATACAGTCCATGTAGCTAGCTGGCTCCAGGCTGTTCCAGTCTGTTCCTGGGCCATGATAAAGATGGTGATGATGGGAGGGAGAGCCAACAGAGAGAGCCTGTGGTTTGGAGTGAACTCAGGATGTTCAAGGAAAACCCACACCGGAGGAAAGAAGAGGAACATTTTATTTGACGCAAACATACAAGAATGTAGGATCTCCTTGTCAAAACGAGGGCTCCCCCTTTTTCCTGGCTTATTATGGCTGTGGTCTTCCTTCTGTTCTGTCCATACAACATTTAGGATCCCCTGAATACTCGGGCAGACATCTTAGAACAAAAATAACAATAAGGTGAGTGTAATTAAGGTGAAAGGGCATGAAGGGATAGACTTTAAATAAACTGTACATGAACTGTACCAAAACTGATATAATACTCCTGAATTTTCACTCAACATAGAACATAACGCCATGTCAGTGTGTCATTCAGAAATGTGAACAGTGCGGGAGAGGGGCAGTCAACTAACGTTTCACACACGCAAACGCACAATGAACCTAGTATTGAATCTCTCGGCCAGTGTTCTACAGAAGAGCTGACACACAACAGTGAAATGTAGAGCCTGCCAGACATCTCTCCACAAGCTGCAGGAACCGGAGGGGGGGGTGTAGGAGTATGGATGACAGGAGAGATTGACCCGGAGGGGAGTGAGAGACAGAGTGAGGGAAGGTGGGAGATTCCAAGGGGATGAATCAGTGCCAACTTGGTCTGCTGTCTACCTCTCCATTCCCCTCTCTCTCCACCCTACTGTACGTTATCATCACACCCATCCCCGGTTCTCCCACAGTTATCACAGTGAGTCTTTGGAGGACTGGTTAGTCCCCGACTAGATCATAGAGGTGTCACAAGCTTGAGGTAATTGGTTCTGAAGTGCTGCCATGTTTGCCTGGGGTTGGGGACAGAGACTGGGGGAGACAAGTTGTAACTGAGAAGCTGGATGTCTCCTGTGATACAGGACTGTCACTGTCCCCTGACTCCGTGCTAGAGCAGTACAGGGATGCTGAAGAGACTCATCCATCATAGACACACATATCCTCACAAAGTATGGTGATCTTGAGTCTTCAATAACAGATGAATGAGTGGACTGACAGTCCATGCTACACCCTCAATGCAATGATCAGATGGGCGGAAGGCCTTGGTCCACAGACACCTCTGAAGCATCCCTGGAGGAGGGGAGGAGAGGAGGAGTAGAGGAGGAGGAGAGGGAGAGAGGGTGGGGTGATAGAAGATGGGTCAAGGGACATTTGAAGTTGAGAGAGGGCCATGAGATGTAGCTTTGCCCTAGGCTGCCACAACACTGTCAGCTGCTGCTGGGACCCTCAGAGAGAAAGAAAGAAAGAGATTATGTGTGTGGATTGTGTGTTCTTCTGTCGATCCAGGTTTAATTATAAAGTATCCCTGTCAGTATGTTTCCCTGATGATAGTAATATGAAAGGATGTGACTATTCTCAGAGTGTACTCACACGAGAGAAGAACAGCTGTGGTTGACGCCAGCACAAACTCACACAGGCAAATCACGGAACATGCACGGACAGAACATGGAACACTTGACTTGACACTTGACACTATCAGCAGTTGAAAACGTAAAGTTATTTGCGCAACACCAGTTCTCTGATGATGGACATGGGATGTATCACATGTGGGGTTTGCTAGGACCGCCTACTCTCTCGAAAGTACCTATCAAATGTGTCTGTTGGGGACAGACAGGTAGAGTGGAAAATGTGGTGAGAGACCATAAAAGGAGCCAGTCTCCCGCTGTCTGGTTATTCTCAAGCATAATTATCTTCCTCACACTCTTGCGAGCAGGAGAATGATATAGTCACTACTCCACGACAAAAACTGCAAAAACAGAGAGTGTGCATCAGTATCTGGCAGGCCTGTTTTTTCTTATCTCTCACTGGCTATGCCACTCTCTCCAAGTGAGGATGGATAATTGCTGATATGCTAAGCCAGCAGCATACCACCCTACATCCCACTACTGGCTTGCTTCTGAAGCTAAGCAGGGTTGGTCCTGGATGGGAGATGCTGCTGGAAGTGGTGTTGGAGGTCCAGTAGGAGGCCCCCTTTCCTTGGGTTGAATTATTTTATCCCAGGGCAGTGATTGATTGCCCTGTGTAGGGTGCTGTCTTTTGAATGGGACGTTAAACAGGTGTCCTGACTATCTGTGGTCACAAAAGATCCCATTGTAGGAGTGTTAACCCTGGTGTCCTGGCTAAATTCCCATCTGGCCTTCATACCATTATGTCCACCTAATCATCCCCAGCTTCCAATTGACTCATTCATCCCCTGTAACTATTCCCCATGGCATTGCTGTAAATGAGAATGTGTTTTCAGTCAATCTACCAGGTTAAATAAAAATATTAAAAATAAGCCCTGCATGACGATAGCTGCCAGGACTAGTCATATGCAGGATTTTAACTGCCGACCGGGAAATCACTGGTCATCAATGGGCTCGAAGATGAAGAGGGAAAGGATTGGTATCGCTCGGGCATCCAGGGGGTCCACTTTTCCTTTGTCTGTTAGGCTGGATATTCTCAGCCAAAGTGTCATTTCTCCCATCACCACTAGCCTCATGGTACGACCACATCCTTGGATGACACGACAGGAGGCATGGATGCTATGGTCTGTAATCATACAGATCTCCTCCCAAGCATCTGGGTCTAGGGTCTCCAAGTTCAGTTTCTTCCTCACCTCCACCAGTAACTCAGCCGGATATTACTCAACAATAAAGAGGTCCCGTTGAGAGCTCTAAATGCTTGGGCCAAGACCATGTTAGTTTTCTGAAAAACAGAGGCAGTGAGGCGCTGGTGTCGTTAGTCACACAGCACATGGGGCTGGTGTGGTGAGCCAGTGATGGCTGCACCATGGGAGAGTTGCCAAAACTATATTGTGTATGTTCAGGCTTGGGGTACCCTTAGCAAGAATTCTGCTAGTGATGGGTTTTTTCCCACAAGCTCTCAGCTTCCCTGAGGCAAGCTGGTACCGCAGGGAGCAATTCCTTTATCGGGGTTGTATGGGACTGGAGTCTCTTTCTGTCGTATAGGTCCCTTGACGGGCCCTGAGCCCGCTTGCAGAAGCTGTATGAAGGAGCCCAAACTCTATTGGAGGAAGGGCAGCTCCACTGCACTCGGGCCGTCAGGTCAGCTGGCGTGAGAGGGCGGGAGAACGTGATCGTAATCTCGAGGATCTCCGTGAGATTAATCCCATCGTCATCCTCATCATCCCCTAACTCACCCTCCCCCAACACTACGTCATCAGACAGTGAGGGGAGGGAGTCAAGGCTATCCACCATGACCTCGCCCCAACTGGGCTTAGTTGCGGAGAGCTGAGCCTCAGCTATCGCTGTTGGCTCAAAGACAAAGAAGGGCTATTGAGATACAAGCACGTTTCAAACCTTTTCTCGTAAGCACTCCGCAGTGCTCACAGGACTCAGGGTCCTCAAATAGAGGATGGGAATCTTTCCTGCTTGACCTATGTCACCCAAAACACACACACACACACACACACCAACGAGCTGAGAGCGTTTGCCACAGAGACAGTGGGAAGGAGTGAAACCTGACTCAGAGCCAGTGTTGATTCACCATGCTGTCACTCTCTGGCCGAGCTTCTCCAGTATCCTTTAACCCGACACCATGCAGTTGCTGGCAATAAATAGAGCTGGGACTGAACCGTGTAGGACTACGGCAACATGAAGGCCACAGTTCATACGACTGACTACTGGTAGAGTCACAGTTCAGACAGTTACAGTGGTGTGGAGTGGAGTCACAGTTGACAGTTCAGACATTAACAGCAGTGGCATTCACCATTCTGAATGTACATTCAGTAACATAGGGGTCAAAGTTCATAGAGTAATATGGGAGTCAAGGTTAACACAGTCACAGTTCAACGGTAAGTATTAGCTGTCTTGAATGGCAAAGCACAGGTGATGGAGAGGATGAGGAACTAAATGTGACAGGAATTTTCAGCTCCATCCATGGCTTTTTTGGAACTTGATTAAGCATGAATTTAGGGAAATGACAAGGCATCAGTAAACAGAGAAACCAAAAAGTGTTGTAATACTTTTCACTTCACATTGGGTTGCTCCCACGCACACAGACTGTAAAAGAAGTCAGAATGCCTCAGACAGAATCCAGGACTGGGCGATTTGAGCAGTGTGTCAAACAGCAGGGGGCCCCTCCTTTACTGAGGTAATTTATTAAGACCGGCCGTCTCCGATTGGGTTCCTGCTAAATGCCAATAATGTAACCTAGTGCCACAGTGGACATTCCAGGACAGGGATCTGACAATAAGACCGCAAGCCAATGCGGTCTTTGGTAATCACTCTTCCCAAATATGTCAATGTTTTATAAGGCATTATACTGACCTCCTCTATAGGCATTTCTAAAGATTAAAAGACCAAATATATAATTTAGGCATTAGACAAAATGTATTTTCCAAATAGGTCCTTCCTCTGCTTACTTCTCCTCTGGTTGATATACTGTACTGCAATCATGCCAGCTAATAAGAGCAGAACTCAATTACTTTCACATGCATTCAAAGTAAGTATTCAGATATATTTTCTTTGAAAAGACAAGTAGTTTAATATTTTAATGCATTTGGAAATATACTTTAAAAGTATTTGAAATACTCAAAAACACTTACTCAAAAACACTCCCATGCATTTAACACAGGTATTTGAAAATAGTCTTTGAAATAAGTATTTGAAAACGATGTCAAATACAATTAGGCAGACTATTTGGTTTTTACAAATAACCATTAAAATACTCAAATAAAAGTATGTGTTTTGGGCTGTTTATCAGAAAATCCTCAAATACACAGAAAAAGTATTTGAAATACCAAATACTCAAAGGCATATGTATTTGTAGCCAGGTCTGAATAGGAGACAAGACATCACTGAACTTGCCCCCTGCCAGGTTGCAAGCTACCCAAAGTCTCGCCCTGCCATGAGGCTGCCAGCTGCAAGCCATTAGACAGACATTGCAGCACGCAAGGCTAAAAAAACACCAGCCCATGGAGTAGCAGGCTGCCACAGAGAGAGGGGCTGTTCAGACTCAACTCTCTGCCACTCATTCACACTCTCTCCCTTCCCTTTCCCTCACTCATCATAACGGAATCCCTCTGCTTGACTAGGACTTTATGTATGTACACTGGAGTGGTGTGACTGGGAGGTATACAGCCTGGTAATCTGTAATTAGGCTACTCTGTATTGAGACACAGGGGAAAAGTACCCCCGCTGGTTGCTATGGAGAGGGCAATACAAAGAGACAGCCATACATGTGAGGGGGGAGCGTAGGAATGCATACCAGGGCATACTCAAGTTTATATTGAGCATGAAACAATATATGTACTGTATCTTCACTCACTGTATACGCTCAGGTAAAGCGAAGCTAAATACCCCCAAGCGCATACTGTAAACAAATCAATTATAACTCTGGAAATCAATGGTAATGCAGAAAGTGAGTACAAAAATACAAAATGAATTAAAAGAAACGCTTTGAAAGCAGCTTGGTTAGCCCTGCGAGGAGCATATAGTTGTAGGCTACAGCTACTTATAGTAGAGTAGAGTTGACTCTTTCCACAGTTCTATATTCACACAAGAGTTATTGTGGGTTTTCCAGCCAGTTAGGCCATGATGAATAGGCAGCATGGCACCGCTTCAGGACTAAATAGATCTTACACTGTGTTGAGGCTTTCAACTATCTGTCACAGTCAGTCGTCATAGGTCGGGCGTTGGCTTAATCACATGTGGACCACCGGTACTACTGTGTTTATGGTGTCATCTTATGATTTGGTCCCACAGGTCTGGCTTTATATAGCATTAGCCGTATTGGTCAACCATGAGACACTATGGTCTGGGAAAGGTCAATGAACTCACTCCACGTGTCATTATTCATACAAACTACCGCACTGGGCAGACGTCAATTCAACATGTATTCCACGTTGGTGCAACGTAATTTCATTGAAATGATGTGGAAACAATGTTGATTCAACCAGTATGTGTCCAGTGGGACTAAGATGCGTATCACTACTAACTAACACACTTGACATGCATAGCCAATCTGTGCAATATGATTTTCTGTTGGTAGACAGTGTTTGGAGTTTTTCAGAAAGGGCTGAATCCTAAATTGGGATACATGCACGTAACTCCAATGTTGAAATCTTTGACATTATGTTTTAGTAGAAAGTATAAGTTACACACACACATCTCAAATTATAAATTACACCATCGCATCAGCATTCGGCTCTCAAGCAAGAGCTTCCTCTCCTGTATCAGTGTTTCTCTAATCCAGTCCTCGAGTTCCTCCTAACACATTTGTATTGTTGCCCCGGACAAGCACACCTGAATCAACTTGTCAACTAATCACCAAGCCCTCTAATGAGTTGAATCAGATGTTTTTGTCCGGACCTACAGCAAAAATGTGTACGGCTGGGTTTCCTCGAGGTTCGGAGCTAAGAAACACTGGTCTAAATATCTCACTGGTCTAAATACCTCACTGGTCTAAATACCTCACTGGTCTAAATACCTCACTGGTCTAAATAACTCACGGTCTAAATAACTCACCGGTCTAAATACCTCACTGGTCTAAATACCTCACTGGTCTAAATAACTCACTGGTCATGGAAAGCCTGAGGCCGAATAGCTTTGGCCAAGTATACCAGCTAGAGCAGTACCAGTTTAGGGTAAACTCATCCTTGAGTGAAGAGTCACTCACTCTGGTGAGAGAATGTTAAAACAGTTGCTGTAACGTTATAATAAAGTTCAGAGTGTATTTCGCACCGGCTCATGATTTCCCCATGCATCATGGAGAATTCACCCAACCCTGTGGTGGAATCTAGTGGTCTTGTACAAGGTTTCTCCACCTCACATCTGAAGCAGCCTACTACAAACCACTGCTACAATCTACCATACACAAGAGACTGTGTATCCATCTTTTAATCCACTCAAACACTGATACACTGCTAACACTTTCTAATAACTTTCATGGATAAGCATTACTAAACTACATATATGATACCTTCATTTTTCCACTCTGTTACCACAGAGAATTTTCCTGTGCAGCAGAAAAAAATTGTATTCTGTTCAAGATTTTTTAAAAGTTTGTAATTTCCACTTAAAAACATTGATTTATCCTAACTAAAAATGTATCAACCCCTACAAACATGTCCATTAATTATAATCCACATATTAATTAACATTTCCTGTTCCAGCAGGATTATTTTCCTGCTGTAAGCAAACTGGTCAAAAAAAGATAGCACACCTGTATTCAGCCTGGCCTCAGAGCCCATTGGTATGAATACACACCCCTCCGTTTCCCACTCTCACCTGGTAGATGAGAACCTTGAAGTGTCGTCTCTTGAGCAGCTCGTTCTCGTTGCTCTCCAGCTTCTTGATCTGGCCCGCCTGCTTCTCCAGGTTGGTGCGGACCGTCTTCACGTTGACGCTGACCTTGCGCACCTTGTCCAGCATCTTGTTGACGGTGTTGGCCGTGCCAGTGTGGCTCTTGGACAGCTTGGCCAGCTCTCCCTGGATGCAAGAAACAGACTTCTCCATGTCCTGCTGTCTGGTCTCCAGCCCGTTCTGGGTCTGCTGAATCTGGTCCACCACCCCGATGATCTTGTCTAGCAGAGTCAGCACCATGACCCCGTTGACCTGTGCCTCACTCTTGGTGCCCGAGCCCAGCACCAGGTCCACATCTTCTGAAAGGTCGTCTTCATCGCTGTCGGTGGCGGGCTGGACCGCTGCGGCCACCAGAGACACCTCTTCGTCGTCGTCAGACACCTCGGTCAGAGTCACTCGCCCCTTCTGCAAGCCTGCTGGATCTGCCATGGCTGTCAAGTCCAAACACACACCGCTCAGCTCTCACGCTCACTCAAGATAAAAATAGACTACCGGGAGAACAAACTGTGAGGGGCCACCCTGACCAAAACTCTAATCCAAATACTTGTCCTTTCTATGAAGGGACACTTCCACTTCCTTGGCGTTTTTCCCAATTTCAAGTCTACTTGTCTTCTTGCTGTATTTCTTTTCCTCCTTTTTTTCTTATTCTCAGTCGTCTCAGTCTTTTTCTCTCTCTCTCTCTATCTGTCTTTGCGTCTGCCCTGGGATGCTGGCCAACCAACGGGAGTGGAGCCTCTCACTGCTGAGGCATGTGTGTCCTGACTCAAATGACAGGACTCCCTATGATACCACCCAGTCAAACTTTTCCTTTCCTACAGCCGGCCCCCAGTCCACCCCACCCGCCCCCCTGCTCCTGGGGCTCCACCCCATCCCCTGCCCAGCCTGAGGGTATAAAAACCCCAAGCCCTTGTCTCCACCCCTAGTGGTTGGGCAGAGCCTGGCAGACCCCGCCCCGAAGGGGTAGGGACTGCCAGAGGGGAGGCATGCACACAATGGCACAAACTGGCACAGATTAAGTGCAAGGTTTTAAGCTCCCGTCACTTGCATAATTAATTTAATCAAATCTGTAATTTCAAATATCATACCACATGGAGTCAGAATAGAGTTTTGGCAAACATGTTCTATAACTGGGAATAGAGCCCAACAGTGGAGGTGTTATAATACCCATAAAACCTAGCGGTCAAACAGGGAAATGGTTCCATTTGTTTTCCCACCATACATTTTTCCCATAGGTAATTTTAGAAACATTTAAAATAAGAGATGTGCTTCGTGTAGGCTTACCCTGACGTGATGTTTTGATAGCCATATAGATCTCTCTCAGACAAGGTGAATTTATCAATATGTTCTATTTACTCTCAGATTTGAAAATGCTAATTAGTATCAAAGTAGACATCATGCAAGACTACTAATCAAATCAAATGTATTTGTCACATACACATGGTTAGCAGATGTTAATGCGAGTGTAGCGAAATGCTTGTGCTTCTAGTTCCGACAATGCAGTAATAACCAACGAGTAATCTAACCTAACAATTCCAAAACTACTACCTTATACACACAAGTGTAAAGGGATAAAGAATATGTATGAATGAGTGATGGTACAGAACGGCATAGGCAAGATGCAGTAGATGGTATCGAGTACAGTATATACATATGAGATGAGTATGTAAACAAAGTGGCATAGTTTAAAGTGGCTAGTGATACATGTATTACATAAAGATGCAGTAGATGATATAGAGTACAGTATATACATATACATATGAGATGAGTAATGTAGGGTATGTAAACATTATATTAAGTAGCATTGTTTAAAGTGGCTAGTGATATATTTTACATCAATTGCCATCAATTCCCATTATTAAAGTGGCTGGAGTTGAGTCAGTGTGTTGGCAGCAGCCACTCAATGTTAGTGGGGGCTGTTTAACAGTCTGATGGCCTTGAGATAGAAGCTGTTTTTCAGTCTCTCGGTCCCTGCTTTGATGCACCTGTACTGACCTCGTCTTCTGGATGATAGCGGGTTGAACAGGCAGTGGCTCGGGTGGTTGTTGTCCTTGATGATCTTTATGGCCTTCCTGTGACATCGGGTGGTGTAGGTGTCCTGGAGGGAAGGTAGTTTGCCCCCGGTGATGCGTTGTGCAGACCTCACTACCCTCTGGAGAGCCTTACGGGTTGTGGGCGGAGCAGTTGCCGTACCAGGCGGTGATACAGCCCGCATTTGGTGACAAGCTGAATTTCTTCAGCCTCCTGAGGTTGAAGAGGGGCTGCTGCGCTTTCTTCACGATGCTGTCTGTGTGGGTGGACCAATTCAGTTTGTCTGTGATGTGTACGCAGAGGAACTTAAAACTTACTACCCTCTCAACTACTGTCCCATCGATGTGGATAGGGGGATGCTCCCTCTGCTGTTTCCTGAAATCCACAATCATCTCCTTAGTTTTGTTGACGTTGAGTGTGGGGTCATTTTCCTGACACCACACTCCGAGGGCCCTCACCTCCTCCTTGTAGGCCGTCTCGTCGTTGTTGGTAATCAAGCCTACCACTGTAGTGTCGTCCGCAAACTTGATGATTGAGTTGGAGGTGTGCATGGCCACGAAGTCGTGGGTGAACAGGGAGTACAGGAGAGGGCTCAGAACGAACCCTTGTGGGGCCCCAGTGTTGAGGATCAGCGGGGTGGAGATGTTGTTACCTACCCTCACCACCTGGGGGAGGCCCGTCAGGAAGTCCAGTACCCAGTTGCGCAGGGCGGGGTCGAGACCCAGGGTCAAATTGGAGTGGGTCTAGGGTGTCAGGTAGGGTGGAGGTGATAAGGTCCTTGACTAGTCTCTCAAAGCACTTCATGATGACGGAAGTGAGTGCTACGGGGCGGTAGTCGTTTAGCTCAGTTACCTTAGCTTTCTTGGGAACAGGAACAATGGTGGCCTTCTTGAAGCATGTGGGAACAGCAGACTGGGATAAGGATTGATTGAATATGTCCGTAAACACACCAGCCAGCTGGTCTGCGCATGCTCTGAGGACGCGGCTGGGGATGCCGTCTGGGTCTGCAGCCTTGCGAGGGTTAACACGTTTAAAGATTTTTCTCACGTCGGCTGCAGTGAAGGAGAGTCCGCATGTTGTGGTTGCGGGCCGTGTCAGTGGCACCGTATTGGCCTCAAAGCGGGCAAAAAAGTTATTTAGTCTGCCTGGGAGCAAGACATCCTGGTCCGTGACGGGGCTGGTTTTCTTTCTGTAATCCGTGATTGACTGTAGACCCTGCCACATACCTCTTGTGTCTGAGCCGTTGAATTGCGACTCTACTTTGTCTCTATACTGACGCTTAGCTTGTTTGATTGCCTTGCGGAGGGAATAGCTACACTGTTTGTATTCGTGCAAGCTCCTGCATGTCATCTCTAGCTGACACCTTTGCTAACAGGTATTGTGTCAATTTAAAACTTGGACAAGACAGTTCACAGAATTGTCCATTTAAATACATTTAGCCAATGTATTCATTGTTAAAGTTAGATAGTATTTTTTTTAACCTTTGCCTTGATTCGCAGTCTCATCCAGGTCATCATAGCATTTGTAGTTCTTTATAAGAGCCACATTAGCAGCTAATTAGTATTTGATTTTTGAGGGGGTATATATTGATAAAAGTCACCTTGTCCTAGCGAGATTTACACGGTTATCAAAACGTCACGCCAAGGTAAGCCTACACGAGACACAAACATAATTTGAATTATTTCAAAAAACCCCTATGGTAAAAATGAATGGTGGAAAAACAATTGGAACCATTTCCTTGTTTGACTCCAACCTGTAAATGACAAAATGTAAATGAGACAGAGAATTTGGAGAGAAACCCGGAGTAAGGTAATAAAAATAAAAAATATATATATTTTTTCATTTAATATAGCAGTACACTCACACACACACAGACTTTTATCCGCTATATTTTTCCAAGTGTTATTTATGTTTCTGAGGTAGGCGGTGGTAGACAGACCAAACAGACCCCACCTTAATATCGGCTCCTTATAGAAATCTATTTGTAAGCAATGTGGACTCTCTTTCTTGGGATCCTACATGTCTTGCATAAAGAGGATGAAAAGTATGGTGATTTACACTGTTGTTTAGATCTCCAGCAGAGGGCATATTGTCTTCATGGGCCCTCCACGTTGTGAAGTTGCACACTGTCATTTTTCAGCAATCAATTCCAATGACAGTAAGCGAACACATTCTTGTCAGGTCAATGCTAGTCAGTCACTCAACCTTACATTTATGGCCTTTCCTGTTTCCAAATATACATTTTCTTCATTACAGGGTTCGTGGTACATTTTTGGACCAGTCACATTTAGGCAGGCCAGCAATCTCACATGCATGGGCACACCGGAGACCAACTTACTCACACAGGACAGGCCCATCTACACACACTAGCAACAAGCTGTTGAAAGAGAAATATGGAAATATGTCAGTATCTCGTCTTCTACGTGCACTTATTCAATTGAGGGCCACATCACAATCACAGACACTACTAGGTGTTGGTATAGTTGCCCCCAGAGCTATATATTTAGAATAAATACATGGCTCCGTTTGCCCCAAACCTCTGCTTCATGGTCAGATACAGTGCCTTCAGAAAGTATTCATACCAATTGTCTTTTTCCACATTTTGTTGTGTTACAGCTTGAATTTGAAATGTAATACATTTAGATTTTTTTTGTTGTCCCTGGCCTATACACAATACCGTATAATGTAGGATTATGTTTTTAGACATTTTTAGAAATGAATGAAAGATGTCTTGAGTCAGTAAGTATTCAACCCCTTTGTTATGGCAAGCCTGAATAAGTTCAGGAGAAACAAATGTGCTTAACAAGTGACATAAGTTGCATGGACTCACTCTGTGTGCAATGATAGGGTTTACATGATTTTTGAATGACGACCTCATCACCTCTGAACCCCACACATAGAAGTACAGTTCACTTATGTCTGGAGATGTTGCTTCAATATATCCACATAGTTGCACCCCCCTCATGATGCCATCTATTTTGTGAAGTGCACCAGTCCCTACTGCAGCAAAGCACCCCCGCAACATGATGCTGCCACCCCCGTGCTTCACGGTTGGGATGGTGTTCTTTGGCTTGCAGGTCTGCCCCTTTTTCCTCCAAACATAACAATGGTCATTATGGCCAAACAGTTCTATTTCTGTTTCATCAGACCAGAGGACATTTCTCCAAAAAGTACAATCTTTGTCCCCATGTGCAGTTCCAAACCGTAGTCTAGCTTTTTTATGGCAGTTTTGGAGCAGTGGCTTCTTCCAGGCTGAGCGGCCTTTCAGGTTATGTCGATATAGGACTCGTTTTACTGTGGATATAGATACTTTTGTACCGGTTTACTCCAGCATCTTCACAAGGTCCTTTGCTGTTGTTCTGGAATTGATTTGCACTTTTTGCACCAAAGTATGTTCATCTCTAGGAGACAGAACACATCTTCTTCCTGAGCAGTATGACGGCTGCGTGGTCCCATGGTGTTTATACTTGCGTACTATTGTTTGTACAGATGGACGTGGTACCTTCAGGCGTTTGGAAATTGCTACCAAGGCTGAACCAGACTTGTGGAGGTCTACAATTTTTTTTCTGAGGAATTGACTGATTTCTTTTGATTTTCCCATGATGTCAAGCAAAGAGGCACTGAGTTTGAAGGTAGGCCTTGAAATACATCCTCAGGTACACCTCCAATTGACTCAAATTATGTCAATTAGCCTATCAGAAGCTTCTAAAGCCATGATATCCTTTTCTGGAATTTTCCAAGCTGTTTAAAGGCACAGTCAACTTAGTGTATGTAAACTTCTGACCCACTGAAATTGTGATACAGTGAATTATAAATGAAATAATCTGTCTGTTAACAATTGTTGGAAAAATGACTTGTGGCATGCACAAAGTTGATGTCCTAATTGACTTGCCAAAACTATAGTTTGTTAAAACAAGAAATTTGTGGAGTGGTTGAAAAACGAGTTTTAATGACTCCAATCTAAGTGTATGTAAACTTCCGAATTCAACTGTATCTGTAAGGTCCCTTAGCCGAGCAGTGAATTTCAAACATAGATTCAACCACAAAGACCAGGGAAGTTTTCCAAATCTTTGCAAAGAAGGCACATATTGGTAGATGGGTAAAAAAATAAGAAGCAGACATGGAATATTCCTTTGAGCACGGTGAAGTTATTATTAATTCCACTTTGGATGGTATATCAATACAGCCAGTCACTACAAAAATAAAGGCGTCCTTCCTAACTCAGGGATTTCACCATGAGGCCAATGGTGACTTTCAAACAGTTACAGTGTTGAATGGCTGTGATAGGAGACAACTGAGGATGGATCAACAACATTGTAGTTACTCCACAATACGAACCTAATATTCCAAAACATGCATCCGGTTTGCAACAAGGGACTAAAGTAAAACTGCATAACAAATCTCTAAAACAATACACTTTTTGTCCTGAATACAAAGTGTTATATTTGGGGCAAATCCAATACAACACCTTACTGAGTACCACTCTCCAATTTTTCAAGCATAGTGGTGGCTGCATCATGTTATGTGTATGCTTGTAATCATTAAGGACTGGGGAGTTTTTCAGGATAAAAAAAATAACTGTTATGGAATTAAGCACAGGCAAAAAGCCTAGAGAAAAACCTGTTTCAGTCTGCTTTCCACCAAACACTAGGAGATTAATTCACCTTTCAGCAGGACAATAACATAAAACACAAATCTACACTGGAGTTGCTTACCAAGAGTCAGTGAATGTTAGTGGTTGAGTTACAGTTATGACTTAAATCTACTTGAAAATCTATGGCAAGACCTAAAAATGGTTGTCTAGCAATGATCAACAACCAATTTGACAGAGCTTGAATATTTTTTTTAAAGAAACATGCTGTAATCGCTTCCAAATGTGCATCGACTCAGGGGTGTGAATACTTATGTAAATTAGATATTTCTGTATTCCATTTTCAGTTAAAAAAAATAATTTTAATGTCTAAAACATGTTTTCACTTTGTCATTATGGGTTTTGTGTGTAGATGGATGAGAAAATAACTTAAGGGGTAGGAATACTTTCTGAAGTCACTATGTTTTATCCTTCGAATTTGGAGTTGGCGGGTCTGCACCCAGATCTGTTGCTTGGACACGTTTAATTGGTAGGTAGCATAGCGGTTAACAGAGTTGGGCCAGTAACCGAAGGTCGCTCGTTTGAATCCTCGAGCCAACTCAAATCTGTCATTGTGCCCCTAAGAAAGACATTTAAACCTAATTGCTCCTTTATGTCGCTCTGGATAAGAGCGTCTGATAAATAACACATTTTAACGTGAATGGCAATAATTAATGTTATCTTTATATGAGTTGAGGGGTGCATCATCGTGATCATCAATATTATGCAAAGGTGACGTGAAGCGCAGTAGCCAAGCCTCTGATCAGCTGATATTTCGTTGAGCGCGGTGTGGAACAGCGTTGAAAACTGGGAGCCGGGAACTGAAGACTCGTAGCTAGCTACAACAATAGTAAGAAATGTTTGTTGACAGTATTACTTGTTCAATACCAGCATTGTTTCCAATATATATATATTCCCCCTGTAGCTAGTAAAGCAAACGTTACGGATGGTTCAGTAACATTCACCGCACAGTAGCTCGCTATAACGTTATCCGGTTACCGTAGCTAGGTTTAACTTGCTATGCTAGCTATGATTTAAGATTAGTTAGATTTCTGCCAAGAGAGGTCAAATAGCCAAATAACCCGAGTGTCAGTCGAGTAAGAACGTTAGTTAGTAATTTTGTACTTTAATATAACATTGTTTTTGCTGAACAACGTTAGCCCATCGTACGTTACCAGAAAGTTTGACGTCCAACAAGTGCTTCGCCTGCGTCCAAGCTAACTAGCTAGCTTGCTATTAATGTTTGTTAGTTAGCTAAATTAGCCAGCGGTACAATTAATTGTCAGTTCATATAGTCGATATACGGTGACAATTAACTCTACCGCTGGCTACCGAATTTTATAGCGAACTGCTTTGTTCTTATGTAACGTTAATTAACGTTAGTTAACGAGTTGCAACTGTCGAAACACACAAACACTAACGTTAGATCAGACTCACTGCCTGACTCGAGCTGCCAAGGATGCAGACAAAAACTGGTCATGCAGATATGCTAAGCAAGCAGTGACCCTACTAAAGAGACCCTCTTTCATGGACTTCGTTTATATCGTTTGCTAAATGTATCCCCACTAGTTGCTCAACCGTTGTAGTTAGTGTTGATACTGACGATGTAATCCTGCTTGACTGGCAAATCGGATCACATGATACGGTTTAATCCACAGCTAGCGAGCTAAACCTGTTATGGCACTCGAGGCATTTGCACTTCAAGAACATATGAATGTGTGTTTAATTTACTTTTAATGAGTATAGTGTGAACCTGTTGTCTGTCCTGAGTCATTTTGCAGCCTAGACTGAGAAACTCAAAGGCTTGGCTCGAAAATCTGTCATTGATTGTACAAAATGTGATAGGGAGATTAAACTAAATGAGGATCGCACTGTCACATATGATGGTACTTTTACATGTATTATGGTTCTTGAAGAGTGGCTCCCCAGTTTCAAAATGACTAATGAGCCAAACTGAATTCCTGCAAAGATTATGGGTGCTCCGATGTTAGATATTTTTTTCTGAAACATGCCTGCTTCTCGCTTAAGTATAAACCATCACTAATACAGAATGTTTATTACTGCTGTACAATTAGGGTCATCCTTACAACACACATTTAGAAGAGGGTGCAGGTCTATGCCAAGATCTTTTTCTCTGAAATGACACTTCAAATAAAAAAGTTAAGGCTATTGTATTGTGAAAGGAAGCAACACAAGGGAACTCCCTTGGCAATGCAGGCCTATGTATTCTCAGAGTTGGCTGTCTTTCTGAAAACATTGGAGGCTCATTCCTTCTGGTGGAACTCTGCTGCTCCTGTTTACTGTGCAGGTGATGTTTTCAATCTTTTTGACCCTAGCTAGATATCCAGGAGGATCCCATTGATCACTGAGCAGGTGCACCACACTTCACCGTCATGGGGGAACTCTTCAGAAGTGAGGAGATGACTCTGGCCCAGCTCTACCTCCAATCAGAGTCTGCCTACTGCTGTGTCAGCGAATTGGGAGAGATTGGAATGGTGCAATTCCGTGATGTGAGTCGTTCAGGCTGCTCTTTTTCCATTCCTCATTGTGATGCTTTAGAGCTAGACTATGCTTATTATCTCTCTTTTCTTATTTTGATGGCTATTCTGTTTGTCAATCCATCTTCAGGCTATATTGGTCTAGAGCAGTGTAATGTATGGCTGTTAACAAAGGACAAACTCAGGAAGGAAGTAGATGAATATGGTAGTCTGTTGTAGTAATATCGAATCAGTCAGATGGTTGTGAAAGCACATACCGTGGCGTCTGCAGCATTTTCATCATGTGCCCGTAGCTGACCCTTTAGGCTGAGCATGGGAAAGCTCACACATGACATCCCTCCTGGGATCATATGGTGCGGGGGAAGACTAAGGCAGTGTTTCCCATATTCAGCAGGCTGCTGCTGCTAAATCGTTGCCGCCACTCCCCCAAAAATATTATTCTACATTTTTGGGATGAGACAATGTTTTAATTTAAACATAAATGACTAAAACCTGAAGAAGTATGTAGGAAATATAATGGATCTAAACATTTTTTTACAAGATCATATTTGAGAACTTACAATTACCAAAATAAAAATGACAGTTGGAGAATTTCTAAGAGAAAAAGGGGGGAAAAGCCATGGGGGGGCCCCCATTAATTAAAATGTTTGAATCACTCCGATAGCATAAGAACATTGCAAAATGTGTAGAATTGCAGGAAAACTTGTCTCTGTAGCCAAGAGGGCCTCAAATATTCTGTTGGAGATGGCGCTACTGACCACGTCCACACTCACAACCTAAGCCCCATTTTGTTCCAGAAAAAACCCTGGAGTTAGTGTACAAAACATTAGGAACACCTTCCTAATATTGAGTTGCAGCCCATTTTCCCTCTGAACAGCCTCAATTCGTTGGGGCATGGACTCTACAAGGTGTCAAGCGTTCCACAGGGATGCTGAGCAATGTTGAATCCAATGCGTCCCACAGTTGTGTGAAGTTGGCTCGATGTCCTTTGGGTGGTGGACCAGTCTTGATACACACGGGAAATTGTTGAGCGTTGCAGTTCTTGACACTAAAACGGGTGCAGCTGGCGCTTACTACCATACCCCATTCAAAGGCACTTAAATATTTTGTCTTACCAATTCAACCTTTGAATTGCACACATACTTTAGCCTGTCTCCCCCACTTCACTGATTGATGTGGATTTAACAGGTGGCATCAATAAGGGATCATAGCATTTACCTGGTCAGTGTCATGGAAAGAGCAGGTGATCCTAATGTTTTGTACACTCGGTGTATATTTGTAGCATTTGACTCATTGAGTCCTAGGTGTTTTTCAATTAGGTAAATACAGATGGGCAATGCCATGTTTCAGCCAATGTATTTGAAGCTGCGTCAGATAGGCTAAAGTGCTTTTAAAGGGAAAATTATATTTTAGATGGTGTCAACATTATTGAACTTCAATGCATTTTGCCGTAAAATGTCCTTTTAAAAAAAGTCACCAAAAGTGAATTTCTCAGTCGTTCTCCCCCCCCAAAACTCACGGTTGTGCATGCCCCCAGACTGCCCCAGCATAAGGACATTCTCCCCATCCCCCACACCAACATTGCCACACGTTCTGAAATAAATCCTAGGGGAAACACTGAAAGGGACTAGCTGTTGTACCCAGTATGTTGTTATTATACCCTTTATTTGGTTGTATTACCTCTCCTCATTCATAAGATCAAATGATAGTGCGGACACCAGTTAGCTGTTTTCAGAAGATATTAGCAATTCTGTCTTCGCTCTGAGGTTTCCGGATAAGTTAATGCATTTTTATAGAAGTAGCCTAAGCTACAATTTCTTTGAATGCATCTTAGTGTTACAACACAATGTTTGTCTCTAGTTGTATATGACAGATAATGGCAAATGGATTGAAGGCATTTTTATCCCTGCGATGGCAAAAGGTTTTGAATAGTTTACATGTTTGCATTACAGTTGAACCCAGATGTGAACGTGTTTCAGCGCAAGTTTGTCAATGAAGTGCGTCGATGTGAGGAGATGGACCGCAAGCTTCGTGAGTGAGCTCAAGTGTTTAACCCATTGCTTCACTCATTATACTCCCCCATATTTACGACAGTATCACTGCTATTAGTTATCCCTACTCAGACCCAGTCATCTCGCTCTCTCACAGGGTTTGTGGAGAAGGAGATCAAGAAAGCCAACATTCCAATGGTGGATACGGGAGAGAACCCAGAGGTCCCCCTCCCTAGGGACATGATTGACCTGGAGGTAACTTCACTCCGTTCTCACTAAGAATCCACTCTGGTTACAAAGTGCTCAACTCACCAAGTCCCCAGCTCACTAACCCCCCATCACACTCTGTCTCTATAGGCCACTTTTGAGAAGCTGGAGAATGAGCTGAAGGAGATCAACACCAACCAGGAGGCCCTGAAGAAGAACTTCCTAGAATTGACGGAGCTCAAGCATATCCTGCGCCGCACCCAACAATTCTTCGACGAGGTCAACTCCACTGTACACAAACCAATTCGCTATATATTCACAGCGTTTCTGTGCCTGCCTTACTGACTAGGCCCCTTGCGGACTTCATAGTGAATCATAGGATTATGTTAACTTAGTATGGGTCTGATGTCTGCATCGTTTGTACAGTATATGGTAGCAATTGGCTTGTGTATTTATAACGGTTTGGTAATTACATCCCCAACCCCAGACCAGTTATTCAAGTTTAAAGATGCACCTAGGTTACATAGCAGAGTAATACGCCATACACAGATAGTCATTCACATATGACAGAGACGAGACTACCTACTGTCTGTACTTTTGACCTGCATCAACTCCACTCCACTGAGTTTGCAAGCAAAGCTACTTGAACTTAAAATGTTATCGCCTATTTTACAAGCGCTTATGAGGTTGCATGGGGGTAAATCATTCAGCTGAATGTGTAGCCTTTTTTGCCAATAATTTACTCTTCATATAAACCCTAGCTAGCTGTTTGCTATGTTTTCTGAAGAGCCTGGCCTATGTGAAATATCGTTCTCCTGCCCACTGAACTGTCAAACCTTCCCAGGGTGTAAATAGTTCCCCAACAAAGCAAGCCAGTTGTTCCTGAAAACAGGGATGCATTGCTAATGCTTTTTTATCATATGTCTAATTGGCTGTAAATATCTTGGTCTAAATGTATTGGTTGTCGTTCTCTCCACTCCGCTGCAGATGGAGGACCCCAACCTGCTGGAGGAGTCGTCGACCCTGATGGATCCCACTGAAGTAGGGACCCGTCCTCCTCTCAGACTGGGGTGAGTCCTTGGTCCACTCTATTAAGGATGCATTAGCCATCTCCTCAAGACTTAAAGGTCAATGAAAAGACTGTCATTACATTACTTCCTGGAGGTGGAGTCAGTCAGTGTAACACCTAAATAGTTTGGCCCACACAAGCTCAGGCTGTCAGATTAGTTGGGCCACTAAGGTCACTTGACGGAGTGTGTGCGGCGGTGCTCTGTGTCTCTCTGCGTACTCCGTCCCTAAGCTGACAGCCCACATGCCCTGTCAGTATTGGTGGACAATTGTTTCCTAATGACTTTTAATGGTTGATAAGAGGCCAGTACTACTACAGGTGTTACCACTCTAGCATGTTGCCTGGCAGTAAGATGTAGCTCTGTTTATCAGGGTTCTGTCTTCAGTAGTGGACAGAGTGAGCAGATAGACAAATCAGACTGATGATAAGCAGTTTACATAGCATGCAAACACCAGCAACACATTGATGTGGACACATGCTTTCTAGAAGAGGGGTGACATCAGTTTGTCATCTATTTGCAGACAGAGGCAAAGAAAATAGATTTGATTAAATGTCATAAGGTGTAAGCAAATCGGGGACAATTTCAACAGAAAATGGGGTGAAAAAATCATTCTCAGAAAACTGTAACTAAAATAGCTCAATACTGTGGTTGTGGCAAAGTTTAGCGCTAATTTTTTAATGGATTGCTTGGTACAGATGCAGTGTTCCAAGGCCCTAGGGCTTCCCATCTGATGTCTGTTAGATGCTCCTCCATGGCTCCCATGCCCTCAGCTCCCATTCCTATATCCACCACTATCCAGAGAGTATGTTTTCATCAGTAGTGCGCCCATCACCAGTGTGAACAAACAAAATCAATGACCTCTGTCCTTATGTGCCCAGGTTTCATTCTGTAATGCCATTACATTACGGACTGATCTTGGACCAGCTCCAACTTGAGCTGCCATTTAGGGACCTGACTCATTGCAAACATCAAACACCTTATTTTGAGATGAGATGCATTTTGTAGCTATTCTACTGTAAATGCTGATCCATGCCTTATCGTCCTCCTGTAGGTTTGTTGCTGGGGTGATCAGCAGGGAGCGCATCCCTACGTTTGAGAGGATGCTGTGGAGGGTTTGCCGTGGTAACGTGTTCCTGAGGCAGGCAGACATTGAAGACTCACTGGAGGACCCTGCCACGGTCAGTAACTGTTCACTGATACTAGTATAATAATCTGGAGGGCTTAGGGGAACAAAAACTGTGCATGATTTTGTGACCTATTCAGTGGTATACTGTTGTACCATGACCGCTTGGTGACATTGTGATTGTCATATGAGTGCCATTGATCTCCTTATTCATGCTACCTCACCCATACTCTTTATGATAGTGATATTTCTGCTCTATAAGGCAATGTTTAGTCTCCTCTTCACTTAACTCCTGTTGATATGTTTTCCCTACAGGGTGACCAGGTCTATAAGTCTGTCTTCATCATATTCTTCCAAGGAGATCAGCTGAAGACTCGGGTTAAGAAGATATGTGAAGGGTGAGGGGCTATGATTGGTTGAGAAATTCAAGAAACGCTAACTAATCTAGACAGAGGAATGTTGTAATTGGTTTTCTGTTCCGCTCCAGGCACTCTGGGTAGATCAACCCCTCTCTCCTTCACCTCTCAGGTTCCGAGCGTCACTGTACCCCTGTCCAGAGACCCCCCAGGAGAGGAAGGAGATGGCTGCAGGGGTGGCCACTCGTATCGATGACCTGCAGATGGTACGACCTGCCTGGCCTATTGTAACACAGACAGGGAGTCCACACAGTCAGCTCGCCAGCCAAAACGAACAGATATTTACATCATGTCTTGTTACATAAATTAAATCTAACAGATCCTTACATTTTCAAGTGAATTAGTTCCTCAATATTTCATCTGTTTTCATTGTGAACTTGATCTGGGCTCTATCATGGCTTCTGATTAGTGTTCTGTTTTGCCTGTAACTGTATACTCAGCTGCCAGAGGCTGTGGTGGAGGGGAGTGGTAGGTAACCACATGAGGTATGTGGCTAACTCGAAGGTGTTTTTAGTCATTAGTTTGAGGAAAGAAACCTTTCTATTTTCCAACATGACATGAGTCATCTTTTGATGTGCTTTTTGGATAGACCTTATTTAACTTTCTGATAACGTTACACTTTTGCGTAGTCAGGATTCTTGCTCTGCGTCTTGCTGCTTCAATGTCTGCGGAAGTTTCAGTTCCTCTTTCTGCCATTTCCTCTGTATTGAGCCATCAAGCCCTCAGCCAAATTATGATTAAGTGGAGGGAAAGACTGATACCAGATTAGTTCCCCCAGCAGTGGTGCAGTAATAGGTATTTTATCTATCACACAAAACCACAGAGGATGTTTGTTGATCACATTAGGGAGGCCTTCAAATTTAGTTAACTTCTGTCTGTTTGCAGTGTTCATATCTCAAACGTTCTGGCTTCAGTGTTTGACTCACTCAACCTCTTCGGCGGTAGTGGGCGTCGGCATCAATGGGCTGGGTGGAGCTGGGTGTGAAAAGGCTACAGGGAGAGGTCAGAAACGGTTGTCACTCGTGCCGTGCCAGGCCCATGAGGTGGCTGAACTGGATCTGCCTCTGGCCTGCCTTTGGAAGAGCACCTCTAAACCTGGCACAGTGACTCACCGCTCTAAAACGGGGCAAAAACAGGCACGGGACTGGGAGTGAAGGCCAATCCCAACACAAACACCACCTCTTTGGTATTATAATCCAGTGTCTAACACCCTGTCTCCTTGTGCCAACTGTGTCTGGTGACCCAGGAACAATGCCTGTCTCAGTGTTTTCTGTTTTTTTTGCAGCTGTTGAGCAACATGTGAGCTGTGGTCTTTAGAAGTCCAGCCCACACAGACAGAACTTCAGTTTAGCCTTCCGTGGAACAGCAGCAGTGTATGGTGCAACACCATCCCTATACGAAGAGAAACTCAATACTCCCTCTGGGAATACCCAGTTCTGCTCCAAAGCCCTACGTAGTCTGGTGGCGCAGACGCTTTGCACTTGGATGGACAGGAGGCATCCTTTCCTTGTTTGGCTAGGAGGAACCCTCACTCGCCTTGCATATGGGAAACCAGCTGATCATCAGGGTGGTTTACACAGAGTTCAGCCAATTAGCCACCTACACTCACATAGTGACCACATTTACTACGCCCATTCTCAGGAATGGGGTTAGCTTGAAGTAAAAAATAAATAAAAAATCACTCACAATGCACTTCTCTCTGATAGACAGATGCCCAGTGGTGTGTGTGTGCTTCAATGGTGTGTGTGTGTATATATGTGCTTCAGTGGTGTGTGTGTGTTTTTCAGTGATGTGTGTGTGTGTGTATATCTGTGCTTCAGTGGTGTGTGTGTATATGTGTGTTTCAGTGTGTGTGTGTGTTGAGAATCTCTGTGGTTCAGGATTAGTTACAGACCCCAGTGTGGACAGCGTGAGAGACTCTGCATTACGTTTGGCAGGCCCCCTGTCTGCCAGAAATTTTAACATCCTCTCATTGCCAGTAAGTGCCTGGGAATGCTTGCCTCGCTGTTTGAGGGTCCACTGTTATGCCCGTCGCTACGGGGGCGGGATAGTCGTCGACAAGCGAGAAGGGCGAGGGTGGAGGGGAAATGCCAGGCCCGCTAGTTTGGGAGTGAACAGTGTGTGTTTGTGGGCGTGAGAGGGTTTTGACAACGTGGGTGTAGGGTAGCGGCATGTTAGCAATCCGCTGATCATAAGACATTAACTTGATATGAGTCAGTGCTGCATACCTGAGAACGCCTCCGCCGGCTCTTACGGGAAACCCTGCTACGCTGGGTCTGATATAACCCCTTATCAAACTTGATCACATAGTGCACACTGTCCAGCAAAGCCTTCTATTAATGTGAACCACCTCCACAAATAAGAAGGGGAACCTGATTCATTGTAACAGCACATGCTGTTCTGGGCATGTAGGGAAGGCACACTATGTAGAACAATGCCACTCCCCACACAATTTTAGCTTTGAGTGGAAACTACTAGAGGATTGTCCTGATTCCACAGTCTCCGACCCTGGCCTACATCTAGGCCTGCATCTGTTTTCCAGTTGAGGTCAGTTTAGGCGCATACCTTTTTTTGTTTAAATGCTGAGTGCGACTGTGTTAATTGAGAACTGAATGCAAACTTGAACAGTCGGTAGACTGTCTAGGACAGAGCACCTGAGCTAGTTACACAGCTGGATATGTTCTGACCACAGCCACACAAGGTTTCAACTACAGTAGCATCCTAGTCGCATCTTGTCTTCGTGTCTCAAACCCTGATCTCCCTCCCCACTACAGGTGCTGAACCAGACTGAGGACCACAGACAGCGGGTCCTGCAAGCTGCAGCCAAGACTGTTAGAGTGTGGTTCATCAAGGTGAGGAAGATGAAGGCGATCTACCACACCCTGAACCTGTGCAACATCGATGTCACCCAGAAGTGTCTGATCGCCGAGGTGTGGTGCCCCGTGTCAGACATGGACTCAATCCAGTTCGCCCTGCGGAGAGGCACGGTGAGTCGAGAGGACATCTGTCTCGACTAGAGGCATGGGGGAGGTACAGGAAGTTTTAAGTTGCGTCCCAAATAGCACCCTATTACCTTTTTAGAGTCCATAGGGCTCTGGTTGAAAATAGTGGGAATGGGTTCATTCCATATCTATTTAATGGCACATGTCTGTTATACTGTTTAGGTCAAGTTCATTTGATGGAGGACACGTAGCATTAAGACATTACGAACCAGCGAGCCTCATAGTCACCAGTTAACTCAGCTTTGAGGCCATTATGCCTGGACTCTGCTAGGCCATTAAGTCTTAACCGATCCAGACTGAGAGACGTTGCTAACAGGACATGGAGAGGCACTGCGTGAGTGCTGGGTATGTGAGGATTGTACACCCATCATGAGGCGAGATTCCAGCGGTATCAGGACGTCATGCTGTCTGTCCTCTTCTGTAGTCCTGTCCTCTTCTGTAGTCCTGTCCTCTTCTGTAGTCCTGTCCTCTTCTGTAGTCCTGTCCTCTTCTGTAGTCCTGTCCTCTTCTGTAGTCCTGTCCTCTTCTGTAGTCCTGTCCTCTTCTGTAGTCCTGTCCTCTTCTGTAGTCCTGTCCTCTTCTGTAGTCCTGTCCTCTTCTGTAGTCCTGTTCTGTTGCCCTGTTCATGCCAGTAAGGGCTTAACCCTGTCACGCACAGCATTCAGTCTCCATGCTGCATTTATCCCACCAGGCTTTTTTTACACATTTACATTTAAGTCATTTAGCAGACGCTCTTATCCAGACCATGTGCCTCGTTGACAAACACAGGGATATACTGCCCTCAATATACACACAATGATTCTGCTTCTACCTCAGCCATCGAACCATCCCTTGGACAAGCTGTTGTCTTTCACACACAGCAGGCGTGGGAGATCAGATGATACATCTAGTATGATAGATGAATCTCCAAATCAGCTGTGGAAATGAACCTGTCATATTAATCTGATTTATTGACGTTGTTGCAGAACTTTTAGTGATGGCGGTATGGAAGGTCCCAGTGCCCAGTCTACAGACTAATGGGGAAAGCAGGAGGATTCCTCTCATTCCTGAGTGCTGAGGAGATCCCAGGCCAGCTGACAGTCAAACTCTGGCTGGAACAATGCAACATCCCTTTGTTAGACACATTCATGGGAGATTGAGCAGGCAGGGCAACTCCTGCTGTTCTCAATGCCTTGTAGGGCTGAATACCTCAACTCCCTGGAGAGGTTAACAGAGCTCTATTGTTGTCCTCCTGACCATTCTGAGTGTGTTTCTCTGACAGTCTTTCTGTCTTGGTCTCCAGGAGAAGAGTGGTTCCACCGTCCCCTCCATCCTCAACAGGATGCAGACTAAGCAGACCCCGCCCACCTTCAACAAGACCAACAAGTTCACCTCGGGCTTCCAGAACATAGTAGACGCCTACGGTATCGGCAACTACCGCGAGATGAACCCAGGTAACCACATCTGACACGATCAACCTCCTCTCTCTCGCTATCCTTTATTTCCCTTTTATCATTCAACTACCTATTGTTCAAATGATAGGCATTGTTGTTTCATGTACCTCACTAGGCAGCAGACTTTTATTTTGTAGGGATCTCATAACTCACATAATGTATATGTATCCAGCTGGCTAGATCACTGAGCCAAAGCAGGTGATAAATGTTCACCCCCGGTGCCAAGTCTATTTCCCCCATTATCACCCCATCACTGTCGATCATGCTGTATTGTGTATCACTGGTACGTGTGTCGGTGTGAGCTTGGGTGGGTTCACTCTCCCATTCCACAATGTGTACGCTCATGATTCCCTCCCTGTCCCCAGCCCCATACACCATCATCACCTTCCCCTTCCTATTCGCTGTCATGTTTGGGGACCTGGGCCATGGGGTGCTCATGACCTGCGCTGCCCTCTACCTGGTCCTGAGAGAGAGCCGCCTGGTCGCCCAGAAGAACGACAACGAGGTAGGGAAATCACTACCCTTGCCATCAGCCCATCAGCTCCATCCCTCACCCCTTATCCAGCCTCTAGCTCCATTACTGGGAACTAATCAGGGCTTGGTTACCTCTCTGCTTTAGACAGGGCCATAGAATCTAACACTGTAGTGTCATCATGATGGCCAGTTTAACTTTTGAGTGTGAATAAATAACCAAATCCTCTATGGCTAAAACAAAATGTAACTGAGACCAGATTCTAACCGTGTGTAAAGTATCACTTTTTGGTCTGCGGATGTTCGGCGTGGTGCGCATTCAGCAGGACGCAATATTTTGGAACATTCTGATAAAAATATTATATGTAGAACAAACATGCCTCTGACATGTAGAATAAGGAATCACTTCGGCTCTATTTATGTTTTTTCTGCCTGCAACATTCTACAGTGTTTTGCAACAGAACGTGGCCATAGTTTGATTCTAACAGTGTAACGTGTCACTTCCTGTCTGCGGGTGTAGATGTTCAACATGGTGTTGGATTCAAACAGTATCACTTCCTGTCTGTGTAGATGTTCAGCATGGTGTTTGCTGGGCGCTACATCATCCTACTGATGGGCATCTTCTCGATCTACACCGGCATCATCTACAACGACTGCTTCTCCAAGTCCCTCAACCTGTTTGGCTCTGGCTGGAGCGTCAGGCCCATGTTCGACCTCCGCGCTAACAACCTCACCTGGTCGTAAGTATCCCTCTCTATCGGTCTCGTACTGTCTGTGGATTAGATTAGTTTACTTCCTGTACCTTGTTGGCAGTGCCCTCTGAAGTGATGATTCATGCCATGTTTGATGTTCTCAGGTTTCAGACACTGGATGAAAACAAGGTTTTACAGTTGGACCCTGCAGTAAGAGGAGTCTTCAATGGACCTTACCCCATTGGCATTGACCCAGTGAGTACTCAGTCTCTGTGACAACAAGCTGAAATCCCCTTACAATAAAGCTGGATAGTGAGCTAAAAAAAGTGTTATTTTGATAATTGTAATGTGTTACATTTCTATCATCCTGATTTCATTGTCTTCTAACTGTTTGACTGTGTTCTTCAGATCTGGAACATTGCCACCAACAAGCTGACCTTCCTCAACTCCTTCAAGATGAAGATGTCAGTGATCCTGGGGGTCATCCACATGCTGTTTGGAGTGTCTCTCAGTCTCTTCAACCACCTGTGAGTCACGCTTAGAAGCTACAGTCCTTGTATTTAGAGCACTGTCTATGCATTTGAAAGGGTTTATATTTCCCCATCCTTATCCCTCTGCTGTCTATCAAAATAAGTGGTGGGGTGCTTTTTTATTTTTTACTTTTTTTTTATCCCAAACTAACTTTTTAAGGAACCATGACAGTTTGTTTCCTGTCTACATGACTATTTTATCTGATGGTGAACATGTCTTGTTGTTTTCTGAAGGTATTTCAAAAAACCCCTGAACATCTACCTGGGCTTCA